>NC_045956.1:79352698-79591149 GCF_010909765.2 Amblyraja radiata
ATATATATATATATATATATATATGTGTGTGTGTGTGTTTATATATATATATAAGAAACTAAAGAAATATGTATGTGTGTTATATAATTATGTACATCAATGTCACATTTATATATGTGTGTGTATCATATATATAATATATATACGTGTTTATAATATATACATATAGGCAAATATATTGGCTTATGACTTATGTTCCTTATATCTTATAAGCAAAAAAATAAAGGCAAATATAATTGCCTTTATGGCTTATGTACATCATGAGAATGGCTCATGTATATATGGCACCTAGTGGCGGCGCGGCTCTGGCTGCAGCGGCTCTCCGGCAGTCCTGTTTGTTTTGTGTTTTTTGGGTTGTTTATTTTCGTTTTGGTTAGTCTAGTTTTGGTTTTTAGTTTGTGTTTTGGGGGGGGGGGGTTGAAACGGGGCTTGCTGTCTCTCCCTGCGGGGGAATACGACTTTTTTGTCGTATTCCCCTTCTCTGCCTCCGTCTGCGCTGAGGCCTAATGGCGGAGCTGGCGACCTCGAGGCTCAGGAGGCAGAGCCCGCCAGGACTCGCACTGAGCTCGCTCCCGTGAGGACGGCCCGGCTCGGGGCTGGAACAGGGCTTTCGTGAGGGGCTGTGACGGCCGGCCCGAGGAAGGAACGGGGCTCCCGTCGGAGTAGCCGAGCTCGGGGAGGTACGGCGTTCCCAGCCTGAGGGAGGAGCGGCGCCCGGTCGGGGCGGCCCAGCCTGAGGGAGGAGCGGTGCCCGGTCGGGGCGGCCCAGCCTGAGGGAGGAGCGGTGCCCGGTCGGGGCGGCCCAGCCTGAGGGAGGAGCGGCGCCCAGTCGGGGCGGCCCAGCCTGAGGGAGGAGCGGTGCCCGGTCGGGGCGGCCCAGCCTGAGGGAGGAGCGGCGCCCAGTCGGGGCGGCCCAGCCTGAGGGAGGAGCGGTGCCCGGTCGGGGCGGCCCAGCCTGAGGGAGGAGCGGCGCCCAGTCGGGGCGGCCTGGCGCGAGGGAGGAGCGGCGCCCGGTCGGGGCGGCCCAGCCTGAGGGAGGAGCGGTGCCCGGTCGGGGCGGCCTGGCGTGAGGGAGGAGCGGCGGCCTGGCGCGAGGCTGAGACGGTGGCAGTACTCGCGTGAGGGCGATCCGGCTCGGGGCTGGAACGATGCTCCGGGGGCTGGGACGGCAGTTCTGGCGGCGGTGGCCTGAGACCGGGGGTTCGGCCGCGGGCCAGCGGCTGCGTCAGCAGGTCTGGTGAGCGGCAGCTTCGACTACCCCGGGCCGCGGTGTTTGAGCCGCAGGACAGGTTTTAACATCGCCCGGGGGGTATCGCCTCAGCGCAGAAGGAGATGAGGAGGGAAGAGACTGCAGCCCTAAGACTTTTGCCTCCATCACAGTGAGGAGATGTTGGGTGGACTCACTGTGGTGGATGTTAATATGTGTTTATTGTTGTTTTTTATTGTATTGTATTATATGTATGACTGCTTAAATTTCGTTCAGACTTCGGTCTGGATGACAATAAAAGGCTATTCTATTCTATATCAGATTCAGATTCAGATTCAACTTTAATTGTCATTGTCAGTGTACATTACAGAGACAACGAAATGCAGTTAGCATCTCCCTGGAAGAGCGACATAGAATATGATTTCAATAAATAAAACTATTTACATGTATACAGACATAGTGTTTTCCTGTGGGAGGAGTGTCCGGGGGGGGGGGGGGGGGGGGGTGATTGGCAGTCACCAAGGTACATTGTTGAGTAGTGTGACAGCCGCAGGGAATAAGCTGTTCCTGGACCTGCTGGTCCAGCAACGGAGAGACCTGTAGCGCCACCCGGATGGTAGGTTTTTTTTTGTTTGTTTTTTGAAGTTTTTAGTAAGTCTTGTGCTTCGTCTGTTGGAGAAATGGACTTATTAATGTGGGGGGAAGGGGGTAATTATACTTCTAGGTCCCTACCTGGTCGGTAAGGCAGCTTTTTCTCCGGGCTGCCCCGTCGACCGTCCTCGTGGCCTACCAGCGGGTGTGGAGCGCCGTTTCCTGGAGGGGACCGTCCAGCACCTCGGCTTCGTTGGCGGCACAGCGCTGGAGCGCTATCGCGGAGCGGAGCAGACGATGCCTTGCCTGCGTCGCGCGCTGGATCGACGCGCTGGGGCTCCTGTGAGCTGTGACCACCGAGATCAACACCTCCGGGCTGCGGGTCTGCGGAGCGGAGCGGGCGGCGCCGACTCTAACATCGGGAGCCTGGGAGCTCCAACCCGGCGCGGCCTTGTCGGCTTCGGAAGCCGCGTTCCCCAGCTAGGAAGCGGCCGTTCCAGAACGGCCAGGAACGTCGGGCCTCCATAGAGGCAATAGTGGTGGCCTCAATAGGCCTGACTTTGGGTGAACTGGGGATGGGGACTGGACATTGTGCCTTCCCCCACAGTGGTATCCACTGTGGGGGGATGATTTTTTTGTGTGTAAGTTAATATGTTAGTCTGTGTCCAAGATGGCTGTCGGAAGGGAGAGTGGACGCTGGCGCGCTTTAGCTGCCGCTGCTCTCTCTTCACATTGTGTTTTTTGATTTTTTGTCTTTGGAGCGATTTCTGTCTTTAATTTGTGTATTGGTGATGTCCTTATTACTTATTTTACTCCGACTATATGTTTTTTTCTCTTCTGTTAATTTCTGTAAGGTGTCCTTGAGACTTTGAAAGGCGCCCGAAAATAAGATTTATTATAATTATTATTTTTTTTTTTAATTTATTTTTTTTAATTAGAAGTATACATATTATAAAGTATAGTTGCATATTATAGTAAAAAAACTTTTCATATACATCAGTCATACATTATTAAAATTTTCAATTGTCGATTACTTCTACTTCTAGTGTTTTGTTTTGTTTTATATAGAAGAAGAGAGAAAGAGAGAAAAGTTACAAATATCAAAAAAAACAAAAAAGGTGGAATGGATTACTTATAATACGTAATTGGAGATAGGTTCGTAGATTATAAAGTATGACTTTTCATCTAATCCTGAGTTCAAGTTTCAGTTGGGTTTTCGTGCCGGGCCAATCTATCCCGTCAGATAATTAATGAATGGAGCCCATATTTTATCAAAAAGTTCTTGTTTGTCCATTAAGACAAGTCTAATTCTTTCTAGATATAGGGTCTCCGACATTTCCACAATCCACATTTTAATTGTGGGGGTCGTAGGGCCTTTCCAAAATTTTAATATTAATTTTTTTCCGGTTATTATACTGTAGTCGAGGAAATTTCTTTGGCTTGTTGTGAGTGTTAAACTTTGCTCTGATATTCCAAGTATTATTAATTTTGAGTTTGGATTCAGTTTTGTATTAATAACTTCTGAAATTATTTCAAAAATAGCAGTCCAGAAATGTTTAATTTTTATACAATTTGCAAACGTATGTGTTAAATTAGCATCTAGATGTAGACATTTATCACAAATAGGAGAGATTTGTGGGAAGATTCTATTTAGTTTTATTTTAGAGTAGTGTAATCTATGTAAGACTTTAAATTTATTAAAGCATGTCTGGCATTTAACGAACATTGATGTATATGTTGTAAACTTTCCTCCCACAAATCTTTCGTTATAGGATGACCTAATTCATTTTCCCATGTGTGTCTATATGGTTCCGTCGGTGGTACCTCGTTGTTTAGGAGGGTGTTATAAATATAAGCTATTAATTTTTCAGTGTTAGGATGCTTGTTCAAACATTCATCAAGGATTTCTGGTTTCCTAGTCCTGTAGACTTGTGTGTTAGATTTAACATAATCTCTAATTTGTAGATATCTGAAGAAATTATTTGAGTGCAGTCCATGATTCTGTTGTAACTCCAGCCAGAAATTCATGTGTTTAATATGGACTGCCCAAAAATAAAACAAGAAATTTGGCAAAGCCAAACCTCCATTTATCTTTGACTTACATAAATGTTTTTTACTTATTCTATGATTCTTATAATCCCAGATAAAACTTGTAACAATGGAGTCGAGTTTTTTGAAAAAAGTTTTTGGGATATATATCGGGATTTATTGAAATAGGTACAGTAGTTGCGGTAAGAAGATCATTTTTATAGCATTAATTCTACCAAGCATTGAAATGGGAAGTGTTTTCCAGTATTGAATATTCTTGTGTAGTTTATTCAGTAAGGGTGGAAAATTTAGTTTAAATAAAGAGGTATATGTCTTAGTTACATAGATTCCTAAGTATTTAAATGTATCTTTAACTATTTTAAAAGAGGATTGTTGTAATGTATGTAGATTGAGTTTTGTTATTGGCATGATTTCACTTTTATTCCAATTAATTCTATATCCTGAGAACTGACCAAATTGAGTTATTAAATTTAATAGATTTGGAATACTAGTTTCTAACTTTGTAATATATATTAGTACATCATCTGCATATAAGGAAATTTTATTTCTTGTTTCTCTAGTGTTATATCCGTATATTCCTGTATGGGTTCTAATGCTTTCTGCTAAGGGTTCGATTGCAAGAGCAAATAATAGTGGGGATAGTGAACATCCTTGTCTACAACCTCTAGAGAGGTTAAATTTAGTTGATAACATTTGGTTTGTTAATATTCTAGCTGTTGGATTAGAGTATAACAATTTAACCCACGTACAGTACTTCTCTCCCAATTGAAATTTTTCCATCACCGAAAATAAATATGGCCATTCAACCTGGTCAAATGCTTTTTCAGCATCTAACGAAATAATTGCTAGATCTGCATTAGGAATTCTATTGGAGTATATAATATTGAATAGTCTTCTCAGATTATAAAATGAATAACGTTTTGGAATAAAACCTGTTTGGTCGGGGTGTATTAATTTGTTAATCACTAAGCTCAATCTATGAGATAGAATTTTAGTTAGTATTTTCTGATCAGTATTTAAAAGGGCTATTGCTCTATATGAACCTGGGTCTTCAAGATCCTTGTCCGTTTTTGGTATGAGTATGATTGTAGATTCATTTAGAGTTTCTGGGAGTTTCTGTTGAGTATAAGCATATTTGTACAGTGTCTGTAGGCGTGGAGAAACCAGGTCATAATTTTTTTTATAAAATTCAGAACTTAGACCATCAGGACCTGCAGCCTTTCCATTTTTTAAAGATTTAATTGACTTCGGTGTCTTTTATCGTAATTTCAGCACCCAGTGATTCTCTCTCTTTCTGATCTAAACCCACAAGCTTACATTTCTGTAGAAATGTTTCCATTCCTGCTGATTGTTCTGTCATTTTAGATGAGTACAATTTTTGATAGTATTGTAAAAATCTATCATTAATATCTTTAGGCAGTGTTAGTGTTTCTCCCTTGTCTGTTCTAATTTTGTAAATTGTTTTTTCCCCGTCCAGTTTACGAAGTTGTCGCGCTAATAGTTTTTGTGGTTTATCACCAAATTCAAAATTTAATTGCTTTGTATGTTGATAAAGTTTTATAACTTGGTCTGAGTATATCTTGTTCAATTTATATTTCAGTACTGCAATTTTATTGTGTTTTATCATGGATGGTGCTGCTGCATTTTCTATGTCTAATTGTCTTATTTCCATTTCCAATTTCTGTTGTTTGGCCCTATTCTCTTTGTTAAGAAATGATTGAGAAGAGATTAATGCTCCTCGCACAAATGCTTTAAATGTTTCCCAAAGAAGGGAAGCAGATATTTCAGGGCTATCATTAGCCTCAAAAAACATATTAATCTGTTTTACGAGGTATTCATTACATACCTTTTCTTTTAAGATTTGGGGATTAAGTCTCCATTGTGGCTGTGTCTCTACCATTCCGTTTAGTTTAATCATAAATGTTAGTGGAGCATGGTCTGAGATTATGATATTATGATATTGCGAGTTATAGGTAAATGGGATAAGTTTTGAGTCTACTAAAAAATAATCTATCCTTGAGTAGGTTTTATGTACTGGTGAGTAAAATGAATATTCTCGACCCGATGGGTTTTCAATTCTCCAAACATCCTTAATGTTGGTAATATTAATATATGAGTTTAGAAATTCACTTGATTGGGATTTTAGTTTTCTTTGAGTTGATGATCTATCCAAATAAGCATCCAATGTACAATTTAAGTCTCCACCGATTATTAAGTTTTGTTGTGTACATTCCGGGATATTGTTAAGTATTCTCTTAAAAAACAGGGGGCTATCAAAATTTGGTCCATACACATTAAGGAGAGTCACCTTTTTTGAGTATAACCCCTATTATTACAATATATCTGCCTTCAATATCTTCTATCGTTGATATATGTTTAAAGGGTATACCTTTACAAATTAATATTGCAACCCCTCTAGATTTATGTGAGAATGAAGAGTGGTACGCTTTAGCAATCCATTTTGCTTTCAATCTATGTTGTGCTTCCTTTTTCAGGTGTGTCTCCTGGAGAAATATTGTATCTGTTTTCAATGATTTTAAATGAGCTAACACTTTGCCTCTCTTAATAGGTTCATTAATTCCCTTAACATTCCAACTACAGAATTTAATTCCTTCACCCCCAATTTTCCTATTCCCGTCTTGCATCTTGTGATTAGAGTGGTTAGAGCAGATGGCTCAACACCCTCAACCCTACCTTATACTCGAACATCAGGTAGATGAGTTTTAAGTCTCGTCTGTTTTCCATCCGAACATATCTCCCTAAATAAAATATGTAATTCCACTCCAAATACAAAATATAATATATTATAAGGTAGAAGAGGTAATAAAAAATTGTATTAGTAATGTGTAAAAGGTTGAAAAAGAAAAAAACTACAGCTAAGATTAGTGCAGTTAGTGATAGCCACCCTAATGTGGCTAAGCATCTAAGGACTTCCATAGCTTTTGGTAATTTTTTTTTTTACTAGCTCCGTACTTTCCTTAAAAGAAAAGTTTCAAATTCAGTGCAAGCAATTTATGGGGGGGGGGGGGGGGGGGGGGGGAGGAAATAATGGTTATATTCCATTAATGATATAATTATTAGTCTCAAATTGAAATGTTATTCACGTATAACATAAACATTTGTCAAAGAATACTCAGAATCAAAAAATATCAGAAAGAGAACCACTATACATTTTTAATTATAAAATACCTGGATCACACTTTACTTATATTTCATACTTTTAGTTAATTCTTAGTTGATCCAGTTAGCAATAATTAGTATTAATTAGTGTTCTTGATTATTAATAGTTGTTAGAAATTAGTACTAAAATGTAAATATTATATATCAGTAGCAAGATATTTGCCCAATTCTTGTTGCAGATTTTGGGCAGCTCTTAAATATAATAGTTTAGAGTGTAAAGTTCCATATCTTCTCTGCGGGATAACAATATCCAGGTAAGTGTTGAGTGTTGAATATTATTCAATCTTCGGTCTTATCCTCAATGCACTTGGCGAATTCAAGTGCTTCTGTGTGCTTGATGAAGAAGTGTTCCTTCTTCTTGTAGGTAACTCTTAATGTTGCGGGGTATAACAGTCCGTATCTCAAATCTTTTATGTTCTTCTGTATTCTTCTTGTTTCTGTAAACAACGCTCTCTTCTTGGCAACTTCCACAGGATAATCTCTAAATATACTAATCTTATCTCCTTCAAATACGAGATTTCTGTTTGGACAAATTTTTTCATCATATCATCCAAAACATGGTTATATTGCACCTTTACTATCAGTTGTCTTGGAGGGGCGCCCTCCCTTGGGCGACGTCTCGATACTCTGTGTGCTCGGGCAAGTAATGGTGCTTGATCCAGGTTCAAGACTTTTTTCAGTAGCTCTGCAGCAAATTCACGGGGGTCACGACTCCCCTCTCTGTCTTCCTGGACGCCCACGATTCTTAAATTCTGGCGCCTCTGTCGTCCCTCCAAGTCAGTACATTTTTCGGTTATTTGATGCAATAACTTTGATAGACGTTTGTTCTCGGCGATAAGTTTTTTTGTAGTTTCGGTGCTTGTCTCAGTGATTTCCTCTAGTTCCTTTACAATCTCTTGGTGTTGATTTAATGACTGGAGGATAGGTTCCAACTTAGAATCAATTCTAGATTCCATCGAATTCAGTTTATCATTTACTTCAATATTTTGAGTCAGATTTTCTTCTATATTTAATTTCCAGTCTTCCAGAACTTCATGTACAGTAGCTGTAACCTCTTCTTTAATTTGTTCTTTAATTTCATTTTTTAAAGATTTCAGCTCTTCCTTGAAGTTCTGTTTAAGATTTTTTAGTTCTTCCATTAATAAATTATTGGAATTAGAGATTTCCTGTACAAGAAAAAATTTTAAATCTTCGATTTCAGTCTTTTTCTTCTTTGAGATATCTTCTTGGGATGCTGTTAAAACTGAGGCCGAGGCTTCAGTTGGGCCTACCTCTTTAGCCCTGCCGGTTTTTCTCGCCTTGGGAGGGGGAGTATGTTGTGTCGACATTCTGCCGGTGTCGCGCGCCTGATGACGTCACGAACTTACTGCAAAACAATCGGTGCCGTTTTCAGCAGGTAGGACCTGTCTTTTCCCCCGTTTTTAGCGTTTTTTTCGCGGAGCTAGTTGGCGCGAGTCTCTCCTACTCCATAGCGCCACCGGAAGTCCTATTATTATTATTATTAAGGGTAAACAGTGCATGGTTGGGGTGAGAGCAGTCCTTGGCGATGCTGAGCGCCCTCCGCAGACAACGCTTGCTTTGGACAGACTCAATGGAGGGTGTATCATGAGTTGCTTCAAAATCAAAGTTGCTTCTGATCCATGAGGAACTTTGAAATCTATTATTTCTATCTTGCCACTCACAAACAAAAACACTAACATACCTGTAATCCCACTTCTGACACCATGTAAAGGTTTCATAGCTGACACACTGTAACCTTTACTAGGCGTTTAATATAGCACATGGCACACACGTCCCAGCACTGACTGCATCCAGCCTTCAGGCGTACTGGGACCTAGTGGGAGGAACAAAGGGAGGATACTACAGTTATACTAATATGATGCGGCGTGGTTAGTGGTGATGAGGTAGCTACATTATAGGTTGCATGCATAAACCGTCTACAATACCGTTCCCCCACAATACTGATTAAACCAAAGATCATAGAATGCATATGGTCCACAGACCTTTCATTGTGCATTGTCGCTCATTTTATACGCAGTTTTCCTTTAAAAAAATTTTTTTAAAGGAGCACCTTATTTATTGTAAACAAAGATAATAATGGTCTAACATGGAAGGCTAAGAGACCAAGAAAAACTGCAAAATCCAATGGACTGATGTGGATTAAACTGCGAGAGGCATAACGGGGATCGGGGTCTTATTTCTAAAATGGCGGAAGTGTCGTTCCGTTGCGTTCCAGTGCGTACTACACGTCAGCCCATTGGATTTTGTAGTAGTGGTCTATCTTGCTCCTCTAGTATCTTTGGTTAATTCAGTGATAGTTCCACGGGACCAGAGTAAAGGGCCTGTCCCACTTACGTGTCCTTGGCACGCAAATTACGCAAACTTGTGGTCGCGTTGTGGCGCACGGGCATCGTATGGCCGCGCGGGGCCGGTCCCACTGAGAAGCGCAGAGGGGTATGTAGTTGTGTGCGACATCACGCGGGGCTCCGAAATATTTGTAGCGAACAAAATCTTTGCGCGCCAACGGCCTGTCGCGGAACTGACAGCCAAAGTGGGACAGGCCCAAGACCCTGGCGCGACGCAACATCTCACCTGCAACAGCAGCAGAAGCAGGCAAACGATCGCCGAGCTCGGCCTGGGGCTCACGGCCGTTGCGATCCGGATCCGCCCCCACTTCTACTCCTACTTCTACTTACCAAGAAAATTGAAGATAGACACAAAATGCTGGACCGGCAGCATCTCTGGAGAGAAGGAATGGGTGATGTTTCGGGTCAAGACCCTTTTTTCAGACTGAAGAAGGGTCTCGACCCGAAACATCACCCATTGCTTCTCTCCAGAGATGCTGCCTGGCCCGCTGAGTTGCTCCGGCATTTTGTGTCCATCTTCAAATTACGTCACGTGCTCCAGAAGGCTGTGCGGGCGCATGAAATCGCGCGCGACCTTCGCGGGACTGTCGCGGCTCAACGCGACCACGAGATCATGTAATTTGCTTGCCAAGGACACGCAAGTGGGACGGGGCTTAACTTGGCACACGCCCCAAATACTTCAGCTACCTTTGACATGGTCTGATGCCATCTTCAATTAGAAACTTTCTCCACTCTCTTTTGATCCATTCTTGCTCTATGTACTGGCAATTAATTCCATTGATCAGGAATCCTCTGTGCAAAGAAATACTTCTTTCCAACCAACCAATTCCTCTATACATTATATTTATGTCCCCTGATTCTTATTAAACTGTAAAATTTGCATGGGTGGATCAAAAACACACCTTCAGCATTTTAACGACATCAATCACATATCTTAAATGGCACCAGTTTTCAAGATAAATGCTTGTCTCTGACTGTGGTAATTTTTGTCTTTAAATTAGTTATCAATCAAGTGGCCTTCTGTCATTTATTTGATGAGGCCTGCCTAAGTTTGATTGATTGAAAGTTACAGATTGGAAACAGTCCCTTTGGCCCACTGAGTCCATGCCAACCATCGATGACGTTCACACTGGTTCTATACTATCTCACTTTCACATCCACTTCCTGTTCTCTAGGAGCAATTTACATTGGTCAATTAACCTACAAACCAACAACGTTTTGGTATGTGGGAGGAAACCGGAGCACCTGGAGGAAACCCACGTGGTCACAGGGAGAATGTGCAGACTCCACATAGACAACACCCAAGGTCAGGATTGCACCTGGGTCTCTGGTGCTGAGGTGGCTGTACCATGGTCTTATATAAGAACAGTACACTTTTGGTTTATGTATTGTTTCTTCTGGCAATACACCCAAGTACTAATTGCATCAGATATTTACATGTGGTTTTATTTTCATCTATTACACTAAACTAATTTACAATCCAACATAAGAAATCGACTTGCTGCAACTGCTGGCAATTTATTTCATTGATCAGGAATCGGCACGTTGGCGCACCGATAGAGTTGCAGCCTTACAGCGCTTACAGCGCCGGAGACCTGGGTTCGATCCCGACTACGGGTGCTGTCTGTACGGAGTTTGGACATGCTCCCTGTGACCACATGGGCTTTCTCCCACACTCAAAAGATGTGCAGGTTAGTTGGTTATTTGACTTGGTATTTAAGTGCAAATTGGCCCTACTGTGAGTAGGATAATGTAAGTGTGCAGGGATCGCTGGTCGGTGCGAACTCGGAGGGCCGAATGGCCTGTTTCCGTGTTGTATCACTAAACTAAAATAAACCAAATCCATTGATAAGAAAGAAGGGCCCCAACCTAAAATGCACCTATCCATACTCTCCAGAGATGCTGCCTGAGCAGCTGAATTACAACAGCACTATGTGTCTTTTCAGTAAATCAGCATCTGCAGTCCCTTGTATCCATAAGAATTCTACAGTCATTTGGCAGATGATGTATAACCCAGGCAAATGTGAGTGCAGTTAATGGCGAGTTCTTTAACTGCATGGATATGCAGAGGGATCTTGGAGTCCAACTTCGTGGTTCACTGAAGGTGTCACCTGAAGCAAATCGGATGAAAAAAGGTGTATGGTATGCTTGCTCAGGGCATTGAATAAAGGAGTCAGGAAGTCATGATTCAGCCTTATAAGACTTTAGTTAAGCCTTTAGTTAAGACTTTAATTAAATCGCCCCATTACACAAAGCTTTCAAGAGGGTGCAGAGGAAGTTTACCAGAATACTGCATGGATTAGAGGGATTAAGTTACACGGAGAGGTTGGATAGACTTGTATTGTTTTCTCTGGAATGTTGGAGGTTGAATGAAGACTTGGTAGAAGTATATAAAATTATGAGAGGCATAGTTAGGGTAGACAGTCAGAGCTTTTTTCCCCCTGGATGGAAATGTCCAGCACTAGAGGGCATAGCTTTAAGGTGAGGGGGGAAATTTAATGGAGATGTGTGAGGCAAGTGGTGCCTGTCTATCTGTCTGTCACTTCCTTCTTTGTGTTTAGATAGTATGTGTTAAATGTATGTTTGTAGTGTTCTTTAAATTGTTTTATGTGGGGGGTGAGGGGGGGGGGGGATTGGGGGAAACATTTTTAATCTCTTACCTCGACGGAGATGTAATTTCTTTCCATATTGGGATCGACCTCGGACCTCCAACCATGGGTGCTTGTGACTTAACATCACGGAGCACGCGGTCTCTAGTTAGAGACCGACTTTGGGAACACCAAGCCGCAGGAGTTTTGACCGCCCCGACGAGGGAGTTTCGATCGCCCCAATGCAGGAGCTTCGACCGCCAGCTGCAGGAGCTTCGATTACCCCGACGGATGGTTTGACTGCCCCGAACGTGGGAGAATAAAGAGGAAGAAGCTTGGACTTTTATGCCTTCCATTGACGAATGTGGGGAATCTGCTGTGGTGGATGTTTATGCTAACTTTTATGTAATTGTGTGTCTTGTTGCTTTTTTTTCCATATGGCTATATGGTAATTCGCATATCATTACCTTAATTGGTACATGTGACAATAAAAGACCTTTGAAACCTTTCAAGTATTTTACACAGAGTAATGGGCACCTAGAACGCACTGCCAGGGGTGGTGGTGGAGGCAGATATGATGGTGGCATTTAAAAGGTATTCAATTAGGAACATGGGAGTGCAGGGAATAGCAGGATATTGATCAGTAGAGCCAGGATATTGCCTTAAATGTCATGTGCCTTTTCATGCCTTTTTAGATGATTTCACCAAGATAATGCCCTTTTCACGATTGAGTGCCTAAATCAGCCTTTTTTTGCCATTTTGTTAAAAGGTCGTGCTATTTTCTCTAGTTGTACCGTGATTACGATGATGTTTCCTATGTTAACACATTAATATTAATGTTGTTATTAACGTGTTAACATAGTATAACTTACAAGAACATTTCCACCATCGGGGCAAAACCCGGGGCGCTACCGTCGGTTGTTCATTTGTTCGTGCCACTGCCTGCTGGTTCAGTCTTCTCCAAGATCTATTTAAGAAAGTACTACAGATGCTAAAAAAATCTAAGGTAGACAAAAAATGCTGGAGAAACTCAGCGGGTGAGGCAGCATCCGTGGAGAGAAGGAATAGCCAACGTTTCGGGTCGAGACAATTCTTCAGACTGATGTGGGGGGGGGGGGGGGGTGGGAAAAATAAAGAAGAGGCAGAGACAGTAGGACTAGAAGGAGAGCTGGGAGGGGGGGGGCGGAGGAGGGAGAAGACAAGGGCTATCTAAAATTAGATATGTCAATGTTGATACCACCTGTGGTGTGGACTACCCAAGCGAAATACCCAAGCTTGGCTCCTCATTACATTTACTGCTGGCTCCAGTCGCAAATCTGAGTTTTCGAGTGATCTGCGCAAGGCATTTATCGATGCTGGGATTCCACTGTGGAAATTGGAATCTCTCACAAATCTCTCAGAGTTTTTTTAGAGAAATACATAGAGGAACATACACCAAGCGAAATATCATTATAGAAAAATTATGTTGGCAGCAACTTCAACATTGTTTTGCAGAAAATTAGAGATGAAGTTGCATGCAACAAAATATGGATCTCAATAGACAAGACAACCGATGCTGTGGGGAGATATGTTGCCAATGTGGTCATCGGTGCATTGGAGGCAGATCAACCTTCAAAGGAGTATTTGTTGACATTGGAAGTATTGGAGAAGTCAAACAGCTCAACTATTGCTATGTTGTTTACATCTTCACTTGCTGTATGTTGGCCAGAAGGTATAAAACACAAAAATGTTCTGTTTGTGACTGAAGCTCCGTCCATGAAAAAAGCTGCTCGTGCTCTTAAAGTTTTATTCCCCAAAATGTTGCATTTGACATGCTTAGCTCAAGGACTTCATAGAATTGCCAAGCACATATGTAGCTTGTTTCCAAATGTCGATCGCCTAGTTTCTAATGTCAAGAAAATCTTCCTCAAAGTGCAGTTGTTCAAGGAAATGGCACCCGAGATTCTGCTACCTCCTCAGCCCATTTTGATTAGGTGGGGTACATGGCTCTCTGCTGTACTGTACTATGCTGCAAATTTTGTAAAGATTAAATAAATCGTCAACAGTTTTGAAGAAGAAGAATCTGCTGCAGTCAGGAACGTCAGTGAATTCATGCAGAAAAAGTTCCTCCACCGCGATCTTGTGTTTATTGCTTCCAATTTTGCAATCTTCCCACAAGCTATCACTTCCTTTGAGAAAATGAATAACTTACAGGTTTTCAACAAAGTAAGTGACGATATTCGTAAAGTTCCTAGCGATGTAGGTAAAGACATACAAGGAAAATGTAAGAGAGTGATTTTAGGTAACAAAGATCTTGAAGAAATACAAAACATAGCTAAATTTCTCAAAGGTAGATGTAATGCACAAGATATTGACATGAGTCGGTAACATGTTTTGGGCATGCATCAGACCCCCAGCTGAGGTAGAAAGAAGTTTTTCACAACTGAAGAATATTCTGTCTGACAGACGGCACAGTTTAACACCAGATCATTTGAAAAAATGTTACTAATTATGTGCAACCAGGCAACTTTGGTAATTTAATGTGGTATCTATATTACTAAAAGTCTGATCTTGAACAGTTCCTGTTGTTCTGTATATTGATTTTAGAAAAAAACGCTGTCACTTACGGCTGTGATTTTTGGCCATCTTATTCAGAGTCGCCATCCGCTGCGCGGGACAAGAGGATTTTTCCCAACAATGAAAAATAAAAGAGTTATTAGTGTTTAAAAAATGTTGAGATTCTCTCTCCTGAAGACCACGCCCCTTCCGGAGGACTATAAAACCCGGAAGTGTTGAGTGCCTCAGTGTCTGCAAGATGGGGGAGCGAGATGGTCACGTCTCTCAGTCTGAGCTGTGAATAACACTGAACACATGTCCACTAAACTGTGAGTGGTTTTCCTGACCTATCAGTGCCCTTAATGTGGTTTGAAAATATAGTTTGGAAATGCTAAAGCTGTGTTGCCTTTGGTTTGGAAATGCTAAAGCTGTGTTGCCTTTGGTTTGGAAATGCTAAAGCTGTGTTGCTTAATTAAAGTTGCCTTGCCTAATTAAAGTTGCCTTGCCTAATTAAAGTTGCCTTGCCTAATTAAAGTTGCCTTGCCTAATTAAAGTTGCCTTGCCTAATTAAAGTTGCCATGTCCAATTAAAGTTGCCTTGCCTTCTATATAATTAAAAGTCTAATCTTGACTACTTCCTGTTTGCGCTTTATATTGATTTTAGAAAAAACGCTACCACATACGGCTGTGATTTTTGGCCATCTTACTCAGAGTTCCTCTCCGCTCATCGGGTGCCGAGGATTTTTCCCATTGATGAAAAATAAAAGAGTTATTAGTGTTTTAAAAAGTTGAGATTCTCTCTCCTGTCAATCACGCCATGAAGGCCATGCCCCTTCTGGTGGGAGGGACTATAAAACCCAGCAGTGTGGGTGTGGCTCAGTCTCTGCAAGATGGAGGAGGGAGAGGTCATGACTCGTTTTTAGTGGCCTTGCACCCTGCTTGAAGTGATATGAAACTGCACTTGAATTTGGTGGCCTTGCACCCTGCTTGAAGTGGTAAGAAACTGCACTTGAATTTGGTGGCCTTGCACCCTGCTTGAAATGGAATTTCAAGGAATAGTCGTGTCAACTGCCAGCCCACCAGCCGTGAGTGAGTGAGCTGCCAGCACAACAGGCTTTAGTGACTGAGCCGCCAGCCCAAGAATCCATTTGGCCCACAATGTCCATACTAGCCCTCTGGAAAACCAGTCCCTTCAGCCCACAACACCCATACTAGCACTCCAGAAAGCCCCCAGGATGCCTGTGCTGTATGGACTATGTTTTTCCATATTCTATCTCTTCATTAATGGCTAAACAATATGTCACATTCCTGGAGACGGTTCAACACTACGTTGTTAGAAAATCAACAGAAATTTAAGGTCATATTTATAAGTTTAACTGGCAACAACTTATTCAACTGCATCAAGATTAGATGTAAAAAGTTTTTTTTTTCCTTTCTGCTGCTCATATTGACACAATTAACAACCGCCATTCTCTATGGGGAAATATAAGCATAATCCCAATTCCTAACACTCCATCTCACAGCATGTTTTCACAACAAAGACCTAAACCACTGATGCACTGCAACTTTATCTTAAATATTGTAATAAGAATATGGAGAATAGGCCAGAGTGCAGGTGGGTGGAATAGATTAAACGACTATCTGATCTACTGCACTATGAATTCAATTCAGCCTCAGGGATTGATGTTTGCTTTAAAGCTTGCAGCAAAAATTACATTCGGGAATCAGGCATTTGTATAGAGCATCAAACGGTTGATAATTCAATAGTAATTGATGTTACATTTGTCCTTTTCCTCAAACAGCTTGTTTGAAGAGATGATTTAAGAAAACAATGATGGTCGGTGTCGTCTCGGTGGTCTGAAGGGCCTGTTTCATGTTCATAAATTCATATGTTTTAGGAGCAGAATTAGGCCATTCAGCCCTTCAAGCTTATTCCGCCATTCAATCATGTCTATCTTTTCCTCTCATCCCCATAACCCCTGACACTCTTACTAATCAAGAATCTGTCAAATTCCACCTTAAAAATATCCATTGACGGTCTCCACGGCCGTTTGCGGCAATGAATTCCACGGCAATGTGTTTCCCGGCTGTATCGCTAAACTAACTGCTTCTGAAGTTGCACATAGTCCCATTGTTGGGATAGAGGAGAAAAGCTTTGAACTTTACCAAGCCTGTGTTATATTGAATCTGGAAATTCCTGATATGGATAAAAATGGAACAGTGCTTTATACCCCGAAACTGACATCACTAACCAAGGCACAAGAGACTGCAAATGCTGGAGTCTTGAGCAAAAAACATAGCTCTGGAGGCAAACAGGGGGTCAGGCAGCATCTGTGGAGGGAATGGGCAGATGGTATTTTGTGTTGGGACCCTTTTTCAGACCAATGGAGCGGGTGGGGGAGTGGTTGGAGGAGCGGGGGCAGAGCGGGGTCGAGAATGTGACAAAACCTGACAAGCAATAGGTTGATACAGGTGAAGGGGGTATGATTGGAAGGTGGAGGAGGGGAAGGAGCAGGGTGCAGGGGTGGTAAGGGATGGTGGGAGTAAGGTGTGCATACTATGTTGAGAGGAGCGAGGGGGGAAAGAGATGAAAGACAAAATCAATAATGTAGAACCTTAATTACTTCTTAGACACATCCTTGTGGTTCAGGATATCTTACTTTCATCACAGGGCTGTGGGTTCTGAAGCGGTTGATCAATCCCATCTGGAATCTGCTGAGTGAAACTTGACATGGTATGGGAGGTGGGGGTGTAAATGGCTTATCTAGATTGGTACATGCCCCTTCCGCTGTTTGTCCTTTGCCTCCACATGTATCATTTTGAAACACCTAAATTCTTGGTGGCTTCCCACATTTCGTTGATGAAGAGCTTTCATTTCTTCAACCAGGACTGGCTTTAAGCCTACATTGCAAACTCAAAAAATATTTTTTTTTGTAACGTTCTCTGCCCACAAGGCCAGATGATCTGCTGGGTAGCTATTATCCTGATGTACTTTCAAATGTTATATGTGGACTATTTTTGGGTGTTCATAAAATTATTTTTATTTCAAACAGATACCCAATGCACCAAAAGGTTAAACAAGTAGACCGTTTTTTAAACTAGACTAGAGCACCCAGAGGAAGCCTATGCAGTTCCATGGAGAACATGCACACTCTACATAGATAGTACCTGAGGCCAGGATTAAACTTGGGTTGACACAAAATGCTGGAGTTATGAATATGCAGGGGTTTGGGTACTGGGGGAAATGGAAGATGTCAGTGAAGATGCCTGTGAAACCTGCTTCACTAAGGATAACATCACTTGCAGGGAGCTGGAGACCCATGTGACACAGATGGCCAGGGAGTCTGAAGCCTGTGAAGGGGTTGCAGAAGGTTTTTGTCCAGATGGCCTGCAAGTTGCCAAGATGTCTGGGATTCTGCAGGTGCAGCTATGCCCTGATGCTAAAGGCATGATTGTGATTTGTTGGGGAAATGTTATGTCTCAACTATGTTTCAGTACCTTCCTGCCGGTACTTGTGATTGGTCCAGAAGAGTGGCCTCACCAAAGATGTTTCTTTATCTAATGGTAATGTTTCTTTACTTAATGGAAGTGCTTCTCCCTAAGTGCTATGTGTTACAACTATGTTATGTACTGTTATATGATTGGGCCATTCTATGTATTTTGCAGCCGGTATCAGTAATTGGCTTGCAGGGGTTGTCTCCCCAAAGTACTTTCGCGCCCTTTGTTTGGAGGCGTATAAAGGGGTGGGGAGCACATTGGGCTGTGCCGATTGTCTTTAGTTTGTTCTATTTGCACGAGGCTCTATTGGGCTCGAGTAAGTGGTACCGAGGATCGGTCGCCCGGTATTCTATACAATAAAATAGTTAGAATTCCAGTGCTCGTATTCGGTGTTTGACTGGGGAGGTAAGTTTAGATCCGGAATTAACAGAGTAACTCAGTGGGGCCGGCAGCATCTTTGCAGAGAAGGAATGGGTGACATTTCGGGTCGAGACCCTTCTTCAGACTGATGTCATGGGAGTGGGCGGGACAGAGATAGAATGCAGTTGGAGACAGTGACTTTTGGGAGAACTGGGAAGGGGGAGGGGATGGAGAGAGAGGGCTATTTGAAGTCAGAGAAGTCAATGTTCATATAGCTGGAGTGTTTGCTACCTAAGGGAAATATGAGGTGCTGTTCCTCCAATTTGCGCTGGGCCTCACTCTGACAATGGAGGAGGCCCAGGACAGAAAGGTCAGATTGGGAATGAGAGGGAGAATTAAAGGAGAATTAAAGGGTTGAGCAACGGGTAGATCAGATAGATTAAGGTGGACTGAGCGGAGGTGTTCAGCGAAACGATCGCCGAGCCTGCGCTTGGTCTTGCCGATGTACAAGATTTGACACCTGGAACAGCGAATACAGTAGATGAGGTTGGAGGAGGATCGTGAACCTTTGCTTCACCTGGAAAGACTGTTTGGGTCCTTGGATGGAGTCGAGGGGGGAGGTAAAGGGACAGATGTTGCTTCTCCTGCAGTTGCAGGGGAAAGTACCTGGGGAGGGGGTGGTTTGGATGGGAAGGGGCGAGTTGACCGGGACATTGCGGCAAGAACGGTCTCTGCGGAAAGCAGAGATGGAGTGAAGATGGGAAGCTGTGGCCAGTAGTGGGATCCCGTTGGAGGTGGCGAAAATGTTGAAGGATTATATGCTGTATGTGACGACTGATGGGGTGGAAGGTGAGAACAAGGGGTACTATGTTCTTGTTACGAATGAGGGGAGGGGGAGCAAGAGTACAGCAGAGGAGACCCTAGTGATAGCCTCATCTATAATGGAAGAGGGGAACCCCCGTTTGCTAACGAATGAGGATATATCGGATGAGCTGGTATGGAAAACCTCATCCTGGGCACAGATGCGGCGTAGACAGAAGAATTGGGAGTAGGGGATAGAGTCTTTACAGGAAGCAGGGTGGGAAGAAATGTAGTTCAGATAGCTATGGGAGTCAGTGTGTTTGTAATAGATGTCGGTCAATAGTCTGTGTCCTGTGATGGAGACAGTGAGATCTAGAAATGGTAGGGTGATTTCAAAGATGGTCCAAGTGAATTTGAGTGCAGGATGGAAATTAGTCAATTGAACTTGGGTTGCTGGGGCCTGGAGGTAGCAGTTTTATTAGGTATGCCATCATCATCCCAAAGATTGCATAGAAGACTACTGTGCATTGTCTTTGCAACAGTTTAGTTTCCAACTGTCTTGAACCTCTTGCCATTAAACCAACACTGCACTCTGTCAAATGCATGTGGTCACCAGTGTACAATGACAACCACATCTTAAAAGGACTCGTGCATCGGCAACTTCACTCATCACAACTGAAGAGACGTAGCAAAGCTGGTGAAAAGTGTTCACATTTGCACAGTAATCTATCAAGGAGTTCACGTCGATAAGGAATAGTAAGGAGCATGCTCGTGGGACAGGCCCTTTAATTGTGCAGGGAAATTAAATCATTAATGCAACTGGTTTGGGCACTGTGAACTATGTCAGACAGAACCATATGTGTGCAGGAAATGCACGATAATACAGACTATTGTGATTAAAGGGCCTGTCCCACGAGCATGCGACTGCATGCGGCAAGCGCGACCTAACATGGTCGCTTGAGCTGTACGGCCTCGCGGGGCCGGTCCCACTTCGATCACCGGAGCCGTATGGAGTTGTGCGGAGCTGGTCCCGACATCGCGCGGGGCTCCGAAAAACTGACACTGTCCAAAAATTCCGCGCGGCAACGGCCTGCCGGCCTGCAGCCGCATTGAGGCCGTACACACCGCCACGACGGGCGTGCTCAGCACCTCGATGCTGTACACAGCGTCTTGATGCCGTACGCAGCGTCTTGACGGTGTACGCCTTCGCTCGAACTTCACGTTAACTCGTACGGGATCACTCGACCTCCGTGCGGCCTCTGCTTCCGGTTTGGTCGTGCTCGCCGCATGCAGTTGCTTGCTGGTGGGACAGGCCATGTACGGGGATCACTCGACCTCCGCACAGCCCCCGCTTCCGGTTTGGTCGCGCTCGCCGCATGCAGTCGCATGCTCGTGGGACAGGCACTTTTGGCTGTTACATAGAAAATAGGTGCAGGAGGAGGGCATTTGGCCCTTCGAGCCAGCACCGCCATTCATTGCGATCATGGCTGATCGTCCCCAATCAATAACCCGTGCCAGCCTTCTCCCCATATCCCTTGATTCCACTAGCCGCTAGACTTGATTCCACTAGCCGCTAGACTTGATTCCACTAGCCGCTAGACTTGATTCCACTAGCCCCTAGAGTTGATTCCACTAGCCCCTAGACTTGATACCACTAGCCCCTAGAGTTGATTCCACTAGCCCCTAGACTTGATTCCACTAGCCCCTAGACTTGATACCACTACCCCCTAGACTTGATTCCACTAGCCCCTAGTTGACAAGGACAAGGAGGGAAAGTGTACCAGAGTTAGGCATTTCCATTTGTGACTGTTATTAGAGCATTCATAATGATGTGGCAAATGTAACGTTAGTGGACTAAATTAACTCATTGTCAGATAAGCACCTATTGAACTTGAGTGAGCAAAATTAGAATTGATACCAAAAGGAATAGAGAATACAACAGTGGCATAGAAGCATGGAATGGAAGAGGAAAGAGATTATGGTTGAACTGAAGTTGATAACCTTATGTTCTGCAGCCAAATGCCCTGCGTTACCACCTGTCATCCCAATTTCTGTTTCCTCATTCACGTTCCCATCACACTACCCTTCACTGCTAGCCTTTACTGCTGGCCTTCACGTTCCCATCACACTACCCTTCACTGCTGGCTTTACAGCTGCGGCCCACCTGCAGTCCGTCTTTTTTTTTTTTTTTTTTCTTTTTGTTCCTTTGTCATGTTTTAGTTATTTTACTTCGGAGTCACGTGAGTGATTCCGTGAAGAACCCGCGGCCTGTTTTATTTGCAGGAAAGATTTTACGGACTGCAAATATTTAATTTAAGCCCAGGGGAGCAATTTAATTTCTTTGTTGTTATTGTTAAAAAATACCATTGTGATTTTCTCCAAACAGATTCATTGGTTGATTACGATAACACACTTCCTCCCTCAAAGACTTCGGCAGTGCGTGAAGTAATAACTGTTACACGGGTTGAAATCACAGAGCTTTGAAGTCTTCACGGAATCACTCACGTGACTCCGAAGTAAAATAGTAAGATTAAACGAGAACTTACCAGTTTGAAGTTTGATCTGTATTTTATGAGGAGTTACGATGAGGGATTACGTGCCCTCCGCTCCCACCCTCAATAATATGGGTCAAACTGATAAACTGATGTCTCCTTGTCTTTACTATGTTTACTTCAATAACTGTGTCTATCTGTGATTCCACACCGCTGCTTTGAAGTATGCCGCGCATGCGTGCTGAGCGGGTTCTTCACGTAATCCCTCATCGTAACTCCTCATAAAATACAGATCAAACTTCAAACTGGTAAGTTCTCGTTTAATCTTACTATTTTGTTTTATTAAGTTGTGTATATGTGTGGGTGGGGTGGGAGAAACATAGTTTGGTCTCTTCCTTCGGGGGATGCAACTTTTTTTCTGTCGTATTCCCCGTCCTCGTCTCCGTGTGCGCCGAGGCCTAATGGCGGAGCTGGCGGCCTCGGAGCTGTGACAGCGGTGGCGGCAGCGGAGACCCGACTCGGCCCCGGAGCTGTAGCGGCGGCAGTGGCAGCGGAGACCCGACTCGGCCCCGAAGCTGTGGCAGCGGCGGCAGCAGCAACGGCAGCAGAGACCCGACTTGGCCCCGAAGATGTGGCGGCGGCGGCAGCGGCGGCGGCAGCAGCAGCGGAGACCCGACTCGGCCCCGGAGCTGTAGCGGAGGCAGTGGCAGCAGAGACCCGACTCGGCAACGGAGCTGTGGTGGCGGCGGCAGCAACAGCGGCAGCGGAGACCTGACTCGGCCCCGGAGCTGTAAGCGGCGGCAGTGGCAGCGGAGACCCGACTTGGCCCCGAAGCTGTGGCGGCGGCAGCGGCAGCGGAGACCCGACTCGGCCTCAGAGCTGTGGCGGTGGCGGCGGCAACGGCAACGGAGACCCGACTCGGCCCCGGAACTGTGGCGGCGGCGGCGGAGACCCGACTCGGCCTCGGAGCTGTGGCGGCAGCAGCGACCACCCGCGGAGTTTGAACCGGCCCGTTCGCGGAGCACGGTTGAGCCGCGGTATTTACCATCACCTGGTGGGGTCACAACATCTGGAGCCTGGATCGCCTCGCTGCAGAGGGATAACAAAGATGGAAGAGACAGAGACTTTAAGATTTTGCCTTCCACCACAGTGAGGAGGTGTTTGGTGAACTCACTGTGGTGGATGTTAAATTTGTGTTGATTGTGTGTTTTTGTCATTTTTTAAATTATATTTATGACTGCAGGGAAACGAAATTTCATTCAGACCAAAAGGCCTGAATGACAATAAACGAATCAAATCTAATCTAATCTAATCTTTGTACCAATGCGCAAGGACAGCACAGTGGTGCATCTGGTAGAACCACTGCCTCACAACGCCAGACGTTTGGGTTTGATCCTGATCTCAAGTGCTGTCTCTGTGCAGTTTGCACACTCTTCCTGTGACCGCATAGGTCACCTCCAGCTGCCTCCGTTTCCTCCCACATCCCAAAGATGTTTCAAGGTTTCAAGGTCTTTTTATTATCACATGCACCAACTAAGGTACAGTGAAATTTGAGTAACCATACAGCCACACTTAGCGAAATGCAACAAGACCCATAGCTACATAAAGTAAAAGATAACATAAACATCCACCACATCGGCTCCCCACATTCCTCACTGTGATGGAAGGAAATAAAGTCTAATCTTCTCCCTCTTTATTGCCAGTTTGCTGATTAATCAGCCTCTGTAAATTGCCCCTAGTGTATAGGGAGTGGATGCAAAAGTGACATAACGTAGAACTAGTGTGAATGGGTGATTGATGGTTGGTGTGGACTCTATAGGCCAAGGGCCTGTTTCCATGCCGTATCTCTAAACTAAACTAGGCTTTTACATCATTTTCTGTTTAAAATAAATCTGCTGCATTTGCAGTTCTTCTCATCAATTTCATGCCCTCACATGGACCTCTGCTTAAAATATATTATGGCTGATATATTTTAGTCCTTTAAAGTTTTAATTGGCCTCATTGTGATGACCGCATGATAACTAATGGTTTTCTGACTGCATGTATTTTCAGTTAAGTTCTTCACAATCAATTTTGTGAATTTAGATCCCTCTGTGATCACCGATACAGACCTTCCGCTTAAAGCCTTAATTTTCCCTTGGGACTGCAAGCATTTGCCGGTACTACCGTTGAAATTCTGGACCCTTGCAGAAAAGCGGAGATCTCTTCACCCGATTGCCGCTGAACAAATCATTGCATTCCTCGTGTAGAGTGCCCACGGCAGGTTAGAACAACTGCTGGAGAGAATGATAATTCACTGAATTCACTTGGTTTATATGTACGTAATTGCTTTTAATATTTTTCACTGTTTTTAGTTTTGAGCTATTTTTTTCAATTAAAAAAAAAGATATCTTGAAGATAGACACAAAAAGTTGGAGTAACTCAGCGGGACAGGCAACATCTCTGGAGAGAAGGAATGGGTGACGTTTCAAGTTGAGACCCAAAATGTCACCCATTCCTTCTCTTCAGAGATGCTGCCTGGCTCGCTGAGTTACTCCAACTTTTTGTGTCTATCTCCGGTTTAAACCAGCATCTGCACTTCCTTCTTACACAGATAAGTTATCTTGGTCGTATGTCATAGAATCATAGAGTGATACAGCATGGAAACAGGCCCTTCGGCCCAACTTGTCCACACAGGCCAACATGTCCCAGCTACACTAAGTCCCACCTGCCAGTGCATGGTACATATCCATCCAAACTTGTTCTATCCATGTACCTGTCTAACTGTTTCTTAAATGCTGGGATAGTCCCTGCCTCAACTACCTCTTCTGGCAACTTGTTCCATACTTGTTCCATACACCCACCTCCTCAGATTCCTATCAAATCTTCAATTCCTATGAAGTCTGTTAATTCCTATTAAATCCCCTTCACCGTAAACTGATGTCCTTTGATCCTCGATTCACCTACTCTGGGCATCTACCCGATCTATTCCTCAATAAGATCACCCCTCATCCTCCTCCACTCCAAGGAATAGAGTTTCAGCCTACTTAACCTCTCCCTATAGCTCAGACCCTTTAGCCCTGACAACATTCTTGTAAATATTTGCTGCACCCTTTCCAGCTTGACAACATTTTTCTTATAACATGGTGCCCAGAACTGAACATAATACTCTAAATGCAGTCTCACCAATGTCTTATACAACTGCAACATGACCTCCCAACTTCCATACTCATGCTTTTTATTTTTAATCTTTTTCAAGTGAATTCAGATGTCAATGTCATTGAACTGCTTTGATAGTTTTGACTGCTGTTGAATTTAGGGGTGGGACTGAACAGGCTGTAAAACCAACCATGTATGCAGGGCTTTTTCAGTCTCAGCCACAGGTAATAATGAGTTTAACAGGTATGCGACTGGTAAGCTTTTGCATCACTGCACACGTTAAGCTGCTCTATGTGTACACTGTACGTCATATGCTTGGAGGATCACATTTCGGGAAGAGCTCTGTTAATATGTTAGAGGCGCTAGAGGTTGCAAATGCTGGAATCTTGAGCAAAGCACAAATTGATAGTGGAAATTAGCGGGTCAGGTCACATCTGGAGAGGGAATAAACAGTCTGAAGAAGGCTCTCGACCCAAAATGTCACTTGTCCATTCCCTCATCAGAGGTTGGCTGATTTGTTGTGTTCCTCCAGCACTTTGGTTATTCCTCTGCTAACTCATTAAATATTTCTGGTAAAATTATTTCAAAAAGCACATTAAAAAATTGGGCTACATGACAGAATTTGTAAGTCAATGCCTGAAGTAAGAAATGATTTTATACTTGTACCAAAATATCAGAAATTACTTTCAGGCTTGCTTATTTAAAAGTTTACAGTAATCATAAAAAGTAATAAACATTACCAGCTGAAACTGGATCAGAAAAAATTACAGAGTTCTTTCAGTGAACTTATTAAACAGGACATAAAATCATACTAAACAAGAACATTCGTGGTTCAGTTACTGCGTGTGAGTTTGATGTTCATCAATAAACATGGTATAATTAGATACAGGTCCTTTATAGAACATGAATTCTGAGTTTCTTTTCCAACTTGCCAGAAGTATTTGGGCAGCACAGTGGTCTAAGTTGGTGCCCTAATCATCCAAGTGTAAAAAGAGCCTATTGAAAATGTGTAAGAGAGGAAATCCACAAAGAAAGCTGCCAAAGACAATAACAGAAAATAATACCAAAGTACTATAATTAAAAGCATCAGAGTAAATAAAAAACAAAAATTATATTTTAAAACACTTTGTTAATATAATTATGAAACCACCCCCTCAATTCCTTTTGAAGAAACATTCACTGTGAATACATTGCTTCACTCAAAAATATCAGGGAAAAGCAGAGGAATGGGATAGAATAGATGGATCATTCCACTAAAAGTCAGTATGGACTGAATAGGCCCAGTGGCCATGTTTTATGTACTAATATTGCAATGACTCTAAATTAACTTCCATCTTACCACAATAGTTGGAGACCAGTTTGCAAAATGGTAACATTGATTTGCTTAACTCTAATCGTGGTGATTTAATAAATGAATAGAAAGCAAGGGTCAGCAATCAAATATTGTATATTGAGCTCCCTGTTACACTGTTCTTTTTTTAACCTATAAATATCTAACTCTCTATCACTCACTGGTCTTTAGCTCTAATTTTCCATTCAAATCTTTTGTTCACAGAAATTTATGAATTAATAGCTTATTTTTGTTACCATCAATTATTGCTTTCGAATGTATCATGCTAGTATTCAGTCATACATTGCAAGTCATAATGTTTTACCCTTGGAGCTGTTCTTTATGACAATTAGGGAATTAATATATGGCAGCCGTCTAATAAAGGTTTACACCCATTATTATTATTCAGAACAGCAAAGGTCAAATAGCTAATAGATTAAAGCTAGAAATCTTTGATTTTTGTAAACAAGCAGCCTTGCTGTGATTTTGTTTAGATCTCTGCACTAATAGAGTTTACCACTTTAGATAGATGGCAGTGCATTTTTTCACTGTTGACATAGAATAAGTCTTTGTTGAAACATTGATAGTTGGCAAAATGAATGTTTAATTAACAGTTTAAAAAATATATTCTGAAATGAAAACATATAATTAGGTATATAGGAGGTCAGAAAGTATTTGCAAATGTATGTATTTGTTTCCACTGATACTATTAGTTTCTCATCATTTACTTTGGTTTATATGCCATTTTCCAACTATTTCTAATAACATTTATCACATTCATATTATAGATAAATGTCTTTGATTTATACTAAGAGCAAATACATTTGCTTGACAGTGTTATAATCCTTAAATAAACCAAAATATATAGAGATCAGGGCAGATCTGGCATTAAGGGGCAACAAAGGACTTCCAAGGTGGAAGATTAGAGAGGACCCTGAAACATAAGGGAATAAACCTTCAAAGCAGAAAAAGAAAGATCGCCTTGTGTCCCAGCCAATATGTATTTCTCAAGAAATGTAATCAAAAATGACCTGGCAACTTATTAATTGAACGGTTGCTTCTGGTATTTTACCGTTTTTTAAATTAGTTGATGCATTAGATGCCAAAATACAATTCATTGGATTGGATGCAAAAGCATTCTGAGATGTTTAAATTTATACATAATCTTTTTACATAAGCAACATTGATATCATTCAAAGCAATTTACGGCAGCTATCCAACGAGAATAAATTAGAGTATTCAAAGAGTTTAGTTTAGTTAACTTTATTTTATTGTCATGAGGTACAGTGAAAAGTGTTTTGTTGCATGCTATGCAGTCAGCGGAAAGACTGTACATGATTATAATCGAGCCGTCCACAGTATACAGGTAAAGGATCAAGGGAATAACATTTAGTGCAAGATAAAGTCCAGTAAAATCCGATTTAAAATAGTACAAGAGTCTCCAATGAGGTAGATGGTGGCTCAGGACGGCTCTCTAGTTGTTGATAGGATGGTTCAGTTGCCTGATGACATCTGGGAAGAAGCTGTACCTGAATCTGGAGCTATGCATTTTCACACTTCTGTTCCTATTGCCTGATGGGAGAAGGTAGAAAAGAGAGTGAGCAGGATGAGACTCTTCTTTGATTATGCTGGTGGTCGAGACAACGTAAAGTGTAGATGGAGTCAATGGAAGGGAGATTGGTTTGTGTAATGGTCTGGGCTGCATTCACAATTCTCGGCAGTTTCTTCTGTGAACATAGGATGTGCATCAAATGGAGTGAAATGAAACTCTCAAGTCCCCACATTTTTAATAAAGATCTATAGCACGTTTGAGAATTTAGATAAATTTGAAATATCTGCAATGGGGCAAGTGCACCTATCAAACCTGCTGCCTCATAAAATTTGAAGTCAATCTAGGTTCAATCCTGACCTTTAATCATTGAGTCATGGAGTCATGGAGTGATACAGTGTGGAAACATCCCCTTCGGCCCAACTTGCACATACCTGCCAACAATGCCGCAGCTACACTGGTCCCACTTGCATGCGCTTGGTCCATATCCCTCCAAACCTGTCCTATCCATGTACCTGTCTAACTGTTTCTTAACTGATGAGATAGTCCCAGCCTCAACTACCTCCTCTGGCAGCTTGTTCCATACACCCATCACCCTTTGTGCGAAAAAGTTACCCCTCGGATTCCCCTTCACCTTGAACCTATGTCTTCTGGTCCTCGATTCCCCTACTCTGGGCAAAAGACTCTGTGCATCTACGATCTATTCCTCTCATGATTTTGTACACCTCCATAAGATCATCCCTCATCCTCCTGCGCTCCATAGAATAGAGGCCCAGCCTACTCAACCTCTCCCTATAGCTCACGCCCTCTAGTCCTGGCGACATCCTCGTAACTCTTTTCTGAACCCTTTCAACCATGACAATATCTTTCCAATAACACGGTGCCCAGAACTGAACATGTTTGGTGCTATATGAGTGCTCTGTTTCTGCCCAATTTCAAAAGACATGTTGGGGAGATGTTAACATGCCTCAGTAAACTGTTCCTAGTGTGTTGATATATGGAAGAATCTGAATGGAGTTAGTGGGCATGAGTGGATAAAACGGAATTAGTGTAACATTAGTGTTATGTGGGTGCTTGATAGTTAGTTCTAATTCAGTGGGCTGAAGGAACTGTTTCATGCTAGATGATTCAAACTAGCTCATGCCTATACTTAATCCTAATATTTTATTTGCATTTGCTCCAGTCATAGAACCTCTGCAAATGGCTGTGTAAACAAAAGAATCACCACTTAAAACTTTGGAGTTGAAGAAATGTCCCGAGTTGAAACGTTGCCTTTCCATGTCCTCCTCAGATGCTGCCTGAATCACTGAGTTACTCCAGCACTTTGCATTTTACTGAAAATGCAGTGTTTAATTAAAGTTGAATTATGAATGTTACCAATCTTATTACCCTTTCATTATCAGCTTATAAAATATCGAAAAGTTTGGGTAGCACACAGAGTGCAAAACCAAAGCAAACATATTTGGTCTCATTATTGTTTTTTTGGTCAAACTTTTCCTCATATATTGTTAGTTTAAATTTCCCTTGCTAATATTGCCGCTGCCAATTGTCACGAATTCTCTATGCTATGGGTATATTTTAAATGACTTTTTACTTTTCCATGTAAATTAGAAAATCTAATACACTTGGCTCCACAGGATTCTTGTCTGCTTCCAAGTCCCTTGTCCTATTAAAAGTGTTTCCTAGTCACCTCTCACTTGGCCTGCCATTACACGCTATTTCCATTTCTTTTACAAGACAGAAACTCGGTGAATACCACTGGAAGGCAAATCTAGCCTAGTTTCCCACTCATTATGAAATCAATCTGTTCGCTATTGTAACATATCCGTCGCAGAGCACAGAAAGCAAAGGTAATTCTGTCTTTCTGTAGCAGTCTATGACTTGTTTTACCATGAATAGACCTGCAGCAGGACATACTGTGAAGCCAGCGGAGTGGGCAGCTAGAGCAACGATCAAAGAATGATCATGTGGCCAAGAAATGAGCTACCATGAGCAGGATAGATGAGATTCAAACAGATTGACAGTGGAGTTTCAGACCAAATTAGTTACATAGTTAAAAACAATTTCTCAATGCTTTGTTTCCTGTTACCCTCACTGTAAGGATAGTGTAGATTGAATAGACAATGATAATGCAACTAAAGTAACCACTCAATCTGCCAATATTTATTCCAAATACATTTCCTCAGTTACCAAAAATATTCCAGCAAATGAACGAGAAGGTAGCACAGAGATACAAGACATTGCAGATGCTGCAACCTGGAACAAAAATAAAACAGTTGGTAGAACCCAGCAAGGTAGAGCAGCATCTATGCAGATGAAAAGGATAGTGGAGGTTTTGTTCACACCTTGCATTATGACTGCGAGTGTAGAGGGCAAAGGGCCTTTATAAAGAAGTGAGGTGGAGGGGTGAGATAGACGCTGGCAGGACAGGTGGAAGCTGGTAAGTAGAAAGACAATGCGAAGATAGCCAGGTGAGGAAGGGGTAGGGTTGAAGGTCAGGAGATGGTGCCTGGTGGGTGATGGGTAGAGATAGATAAGGAGAGAAGGAAATAAATAAAACAAGAAAAGAGCCAAGTGGAGGGGGGGAAAGGTGGAGGCTAGAAGGTGATAAATACAAACACAAGGTTGAAGATGTTGGAATCTAATAAGTAAGAAAGGTGATAGTTGGAATCAGATTAAGAAGGGATGATAGGCAGGTGGGGGGGGGGGGAGTGGGGGTTCAAGACAGAAGGAGTGAGAAAGAAGCACAAAGTGTGTGAGTTATCTGAAATTGGATAATGCAGTGTTCACACCATTAGGTTGCAAACGTGGTCTGACTGATTTAGAGGAGGCCATGTTGAGAGCATCAAATTTACTGGACAAGAATGGAGGAGGTGCATATGCATCTTTGCCTGATCTGGAAGGGCTGTTTATGTATCTGGAGGGATGCTGAGTACAAGTGTTGAACCCACTACAGTTGTTGGGGAAAGTGCAAGGGGACAGGGAGCGGTGAGTGGGGAGGGATGTGTGGACAAGAGTGTAATAGAGAGAGTGGGCCCTGCCAAAAGCTGAAATGGGTGAGGAGAGGAAGATATGTCTAGTGGTGGGATCATGTTGCAGCTGGTGGAAATCATGAAGGATAATGTGCTGGATGCAGATACTGGTAGGTTGAAAAGTGAGACCAAAGGGACTTTATCCCTTTTCGCTTTGTCTGGAGAAAAGAGGTATAGGATAAGTCTTGGAAATAGAGGAAATGAGGTGGGATCCTAGATGCTGTCTTTGGTTTTGAGGTAATAGAAAAGGCAGAAGACTCATAATAATAATAATAATAATAATAATAATAATAATAATAATAATAATAATAATAATAATAATAATAATAATAATAATAATAATAATAATAATAATAATAATAATAATAATAATAAACATTATTACGGACTCGAGGTCCAGACAAGGGACAACATTACATTAAAAAATGCATTGCATATTAAAAAAATATCATAAAGTACATATAAAATCTTAGTATATCACTTATAAAAGCTCAGATAGAAATCAGATATTCTCAGATAGAAATCTGTGAATTTTAAAGTTAGAAAAATATTTTCACTTCCTGTTACTGGATATGTTTGTGTATCTTATGACTTATCGTATGTAAATTGTGTAAGAGAAATGAAAACTACATCGATATGCATTAAGGTAGACAAAAATGCTGGAGAAACTCAGCGGGTGCAGCAGCATTTATGGAGCGAAGGAAATAGGCAACGTTTCGGGCCGAAACCCTTCTTCAGACGCAAGTTCGATATGCATTAAGACCTGATTATATTCCAAACCAGTTTACAGTCTATGAGATTGTGTAAAAGTGTAATCACTATTGTAAAGTTGGAACAATGGCAGATAACATGTCGAGGCCCCCGACCGCTTGAAAACAAAGGGAAGAGACTTGAACATTACTTTGCCTTCCATCACAGTGAGGAATGTGTAGGAGTCACTGTGGTGGATGTTCATGTTAAAATGTGTTTTGGGTGTTCTGTTGTTTTTTATTTGTATAACTGACTTGGCAAATGAAATTCCTCGTATGTTGCAAAACATACTTGGCAAATAAAGTACTATTCTGATTCTGATTCTGATTCTGATACAGTAATCTTCCCAATACTTGGGCTGACAGACCTGTTCCTGTGCTTTACTAAGTTCTAACTGTGATAATGACTAGACAGCCTCTGTTAATGATATCAGTTGAGGATTAAGTATAGTATTAGGCAGTATTCTTCATACTCCTGATAACACCTGTAGGATCTATTAATCTTAGGAGAAAATGTGGTGATATTTCAATATTTGAGAGATAACACCTCCAAAAACATGCGCTTCCTCAGAAATGAAAGAACAAAATCATCTACAAATATGATACTCTTTGGAAACCCTCTTTAGGATGTTTCAAAGCTGTTTGCAGATAGTGAAGTATTTTTGAAGTGGAGTCATTGCTCTGACTTAGCAATTATGGTGAAATTGTACTCAGCCAGCTCCCACAGACAGCAATATGTTTATGGCCAGATGATCTGTTACAGTGATATTGATTGTGAGATAAAGATTGACCAGAAAAATGGGGATGTCTCCATTTGCTCAACCTTTAAATAGTTTCATGGGATCTTTTAAAGTTTAAACCCACTTGAGTCAGCCAAAAAGGCCTCAGTCTACTTTCTCAGCAGTGAGACACTATGTCTGGGCATACACTACTCCTCAGGGTTGCAATAGGGCCCCATTTTAGATTGTTGTGTTCAAAACTTTAGAGTGTGATTTGAACCTTCAGCCTCATAATTCATGGGTACGAGCACCATAAACTGAGCCACGGCTGTTTTTAATGTAACTAAATGTAAGTTATGTTTTAACTATCTGCCGTGGAAAAGTGACTATAATGTGAATTTTACTCTAACCATGCCAGATCCAAAGATCCTGAAAATGTTTACTTTCTTTTCTAGTGAAAGGCAACTCAGTGGCACAGCTAATAGAGCCAGTGCCTCTCAGTGCCAGAGATCCAGGTTCAATCATGCCCTTGTGGTCCATCTGCACGTGCTTGCATGTTCTCCCAGTGACCACGTAGGTTTCCTCTGGGTGTTTCAGTTTTTTGCCACATCCCAAGCATGTGCAAGTTCGTAGGTAAACTGGCCACCATATAATTGTCCCCAGTGTGCGAGTGAGTGTTAGGGTGGGGGTGGGGCGATTGGTGGTGGTTGAGGATGTCGGGAGAACAAAATTGGGATTTGTGTAAATGTGTGCTTAATTCTTGGCAAGGGCTCAATGGGCCAAAAAGCCTACTTCTCTGCTGTCGGAAGGCATGTTTCTATGAAAGCCCTGCCTGTGTATGCCTGCAAACATGAGCAGAACACTGGTCCCATATTTACATGCATTCTGTGAGGAGGCGAATATCAACATCTTCAAAGCATTGAAATAAGTTCTGCTTCAGTCTATAAAATGTTGACGAGACCCATGAACTACCAAGCATTTTGTAAATTACTTTTAGCCCTGTATGCAAGCATATGAAATTTAAAGCGCTGAAGGGTGAATGCATCCCCTTCAACAGAGCCCATATTTTTCATGAATGGAACTGATGAGGCTCCGACACCAAGATCATAATAAAATTTGTGTTTCTGCAAAACAGAAATCTCAAAAAACAGCAATATTTTTGCAGCTATTTTGACCTAAGTATTGCAGCATAAATTGCCTTAATATTTGTGAGTTCCAAAGAGCACCGTGGTGCACCAGATGAATGCACCTGACCTTTGGTTCAGGGATTTGCATGTTCTCCCTGGGATTACTCTGGGTGCTCCAGTTCTCTCTACTATCTAAACAAGTACTGCTTGTAGGTTAATTGGTAACTAAAGACTACTCCTTGCCGAGCTGAGTGGTAAGAGAGTTTGGGAGAGGGGGGAGATTACATGGAATTTGTTGGGCATGTAACAGTTTACAGGGAAATAAGTGGGATGAATAGGAATTGCACTGGGAGATTGCATGAACAAAAATGTAAAGAATAAGAGATAAGAAAAACTATCACAGAGAGGCCAACTCCACCTCTCCCTGGGCAACGTCTTCATTAGGTTTACAATTTATCAGTATATAGCAAATGACAGAATGCTGCTGAAGCCAATTTTGGAATTAAAGCCTTTGAACTAATTTTTCAGATTTCTCAAGTGCAAAAACTTTAATTAATTTATCTCAAGTCCTTCTCTCTGCTATTTCAGAGCATGTGTTAGCCATTCATGATAAACTGTTTAGTCCCTCAACCACAAATATATGAATGTAGTATTCATTTCAAATAGATGAGTTACAAGGAAAGCAAGAGGAATTAAATCTGTTTATACCTCACAGAAATTCATGACTGGGGAAAAATACCTGCATTACTAAAATGTAAACAAAATCTTTGTTCTACTGAATTTGTACTCATGTGCAATTAAACAGGCTTGGGAACAGCACGGTTTATTTTTTCCAAATAAACTGCTCTTTTTTTGCTGAAAATGGGCTGCAACTGTTCAACAAACTATGAAATGAGTGTACATTGGTGTGTGAAGAAAATCAGGGAGTTGCAAGCCATTTTTAATTCACAGGCCTCTATTTCACGAAATACCTCCACATAATGGTTGAGTACAGTATCCATTCCTAGAGCTTGCACTGTGAATCTATCGACCGAACAGACTTTTTTTCCTGTCTTTCACAGGACTCACATGATCAGTGGTAACAAGAACAAGAGCTGAGAGTGAAGAAAATAAAAGGAATTTTAAAAGGCATTTGGTCTGCATGCTGATGCTTTATGTCTGTACATCATTGAGACTGAACATCATTACTGACAAATCCTCTGATATTTCCATGTCCTTTGAATCTTATAAAGAAACTTGTTTTAAGAAGTCTATCCAAGTCAAAAAGCTATTTATAGAATTTGGTTAAATAGTTTGTAGTAAACGGTGGAAGGGACAAGTCAGTTTTAAAGGTTACTAGACCAAGTGCAGACCCGTTGGGTCTGTTTCCCCAACGGCGTTTGCGGGGGAGGGGGGGGGGGTGTGAGAAGAGGGGAGGGAGGGGAGAGGAGGAGGAGGAAACGGGATAGATTTGGCAGGGAAAGGAGAGCGGGGTAGGGGGTGAGAGATGGGGAGAGAGATGTGGGGGAGGGGGATGGGGAAGATGGGGAGGAGGGAGGGAGAGGGAGAGGGGTGGGGGAGAGAGGGGAAAGAGTGGGGAGGGAGAGTGGAGGGGAAGGGGGAGAGAAGTGGAAGAGTGGGGAGGGAGGGAGGGGTAGGGGGAGTGATGTAACTGCCTTCTCTCCATACCCCCTGATCCCTTTAGCCAACGCAGCCGTTCCCTACCCGTAGCCCCCAGGGGAGACGTGGTCATCGAAGTCGGGTACCGGCCATCTTAAAATAGCGTATCTTGAAGTCGTCGAAGTCGGGACCGTCTCGGCAACGCGGGGGGGGGGGTGGGGGTGGCGGGGCGGCATCACACACACGAAGCATCCCCACACACAGAGCATTAAAAGTGTAATGCCCCAACGCAGCCCTACGTGGGGCCTACCCGTAGCCCCCACGGGAGACGTGGTCCTCGAAGTAGAGCCGTTCCCGAAAGGCCGTTTATAAATGGCGTTGCTTGAGGTTGTGCTGCGGGTGCCAGCAGCCGTAATGGTCGCTGGCCAGCAGGAGGCGACAAAATGAGTGAGTGGGGGGGGGGGGGGGGGAGAAGGTTTAATGTCTACCGAAATGGCTGCTTGTATGGGTGAGAAGCCAGTTTATTTTTGAAAAACTGGGGGGGGGGAGAAGGATTTGATTAAAAACGTGTACTTAAACACGACGAAATGTAATGAGGAGCGGATACTTAGAAAGAAATGTGAAATCTCTACCGAAATGGAAAAGATGTTGGCGATTCTGCTTTCCCCCTTATCCTTAAACTTTGACCCCTTGTTCTGGTCTACCCCAACATCCGGAACAATTTTTTTTGCATCTAGCCCGTCCAACCCATTAAGAATTTTATACGTTTCTATAAGATCCCTCCTTAATCTTCTAAAATCTAGCGAGTACAAGGCGAGTCTATCCAGTTTTTCTTCATATGAAAGTTCTGACATCCCAGGAATCAGTCTGGTGAACCTCCTCTGTACTCCCTCTCTATGGCAATGATGTCTTTGAGCATTGGGCATTGTGACATCACACAATGGAACGTTCACCATTGGCTGGGGCTCCTGCATAGGCATATGTAAATGAATCCATTCCGATTGGACATATGTGAACATTGGGCATTGTGACGTCACACGATGGAACGTTCAGCAGTCTCAATGATGTACAGACATAAACACGACGAAATGTAATAAGGAGCAGATAGTTTGAAAGAAAAGTGAAATCTCTACCGAAATGGAAAAGACGTCGGCGATTCTGCGTCCGGTTTCGGAGTTGCAGGGAATCAAAGGAAGAAATGCAGCCGGAAGCTGAGTCTATGGGTGTGAAGCCAGTTTAGTTTTGAAATATTGGGGGGGGGGGGGGGGGAAGAATTTGAGTAAAAACGTGTACTTAAACACGACAAAATGTAATGAGGTGCGGATACTTAGAAAGAAAAGTGAAATCTCTACCGAAATGGAAAAGACGTCGGCGAATCTGCGTCTGGTTTCGGAGTTGCAGGGAATCAAAGGAAGAAATGCGGCCGGAAGCCGTACATGTAAATGGATCCATTCCGATTGGACATCTGCGAGCATTTGGCATTGCGATTGGACATCTGCGAGCATTGGGCATTGTGACATCACACGATGGGAACGAATCGAAAGTCAGGCAGGCAGCCGGACGGACGACAGGCGACAGGCACACAGTTTTAAAGATAGACTAGACCTGTTTCCCCAACGGCGTTTTGCGGGGGGGGGGGGGGAGGGGGGGCTGCGGCATCAAACTCACATTAACCACACCCCAAACACACAGGTGGGGGGAGGGGGTATGTGAAGAGGGGATGGAGGGGAGAGGAGGTGGAGGAAACGGGACAGATTTGAGAGGGAAAGGAGAGCGGGTTAGGGGGCGAGAGAGGGGGATGGTGAGAGAGATGTGGGAGAGGAGGAGGATGGGGAGGTAGGGGAGGAGGGAGGGAGGGGGAGAGGAGTGGGGGAGAGAGGGGAAAGAGTGGGGAGGGAGAGTGGAGGGGGAAGGGGGAGAGGTGGAAGAGTGGGGAGGGAGGTGGAGAGGGGTAGGGGGAGTGATGGAAGAGGGACAGAGGGGTAGGAGGAAGGGGGCGGGTGGAGAGAGGGAAGGGGGTGGCGCAGAGAGGGAAGGGGGGTGGGGGAGAGAGGGATGGGTGGGAGAGGGAGAGGGGTGCAAAGAGGGAAACATAGAACCATTGAAATTAAGTGCAGGAGTATGCCATTCGGCCCTTCGAGCCTGCACCACCATTCAATATGATCGTGGCTGATCATCCAAATCAGTATCCTGTACCTGCCTTCTCTCCATACCCCCTGATCCCTTTAGCCACAAGGGCCACATCTAACTCCCTCTTAAATACAGCCAATGAACAGGCCTCAACTACCTTCTGTGCCAGTGAATTCCAGAGATTCACCACTCTCTGTGTGAAAAATGTTTTTCTCATCTCGGTCCTAAAAGATTTACCCCTTATCCTTAAACTGTGACCCCTTGTTCTGGACTTCCCCAACATCTGGAACAATCTTCCTGCATCTAGCCTGTCCAACCCTTTAAGAATTTTGTACGTTTCTATAAGATACCCCCTCAATCTTCTAAATTCTAGCATGTACAAGCCGAGTCTATCCAGTCTTTCGTCATATGAAAGTCCTGACATCCCAGTAATCAGTCTGGTGAACCTTCTCTGTACTCCCTCTATGGCAACAATGTATTTGAACATTGGGCATTGTGACATCACACAATGGAACGTTCACCAAGTGCTTGTGCTCCTGCAAAGGCATATGTAAATTAGTCCATTCCGATTGGACATCTGTGAGCATCGGGCATTGTGACATCACACGATGGAACGTTCACCATGGGCTGGTGCTGCTTCTATGGGTGAGAAGCCAGTTTATTTTTGAAATATTGGTGGGGGGGGGGGAAGGATTTGATTAAAAACGTGCACTTAAACACGACGAAATGTAATAAGGAGCAGATACTTTGAAAGAAAAGAGAAATCTCTACCGAAATGGAAAAGACGTCGGCGATTCTGCGTCCGGTTTCGGAGTTGCAGGGAATCAAAGGAAGAAATGCAGCCGGAAGCCGTACATGTAAATGGATCCATTCCGATTGGACGTCTGCGAGCGTCGGGCATCGCGATTGGACGTCTGTGAGCATCGGGAATTGTGACATCGCACGGCGGGAACGAATCGAAAGGCAGGAAGGGATCCGGACGCCAGCCGGACGGGGCGAGAGTTTTATATAATAATAGATAGATAGATATAGATATAATAACAGCTTGGGTCAGCAATTCATAGCCAGCAGTGGCAATTATTTACATTTTTACTTCCCCCTGACTGCCTGTTTCACTTCCTCTCTGATTCAAGATTCCCCATCACCAATGCATGCATCAGTTTCATCCCTTTGCAGTCGCTACCCGATGAACTTCAATGCTGGCATGCAACTGTGCATTTCTTCTCTCCCTTTTGCCTTAGTGTTTACTTCCCTGGCTGTGTGTACTCCCCTTCCACCATAGACCCTTTATCCTCTCATCATTTTAATTCTACCTGGATCCCCCACCCTCCCCAAAGCTTGTCTTTTACTGTGTTCAGTTAGCAAAATATCATATCCTGCTATAGGAAGGATGTTAGACCAAAGATAGACACAACATGCTGGAGTAACTCAGCGAGACAGGCAACATCTCTGGAGAGAAGGAATGCGTGGGGTTTCAGGTCGAGACTCTTCTTCAGACGAGTCAGGGGAAAGGGAAACAAGACATATAGACAGTGATGTTGAGAGAATAAGAACAAATGAATGAAAGATATGCAAAAAAAGTAACGATGATGAAGGAAACAGGCCATTGTTAGCTGTTTGCTAGGTGAGACCGGGAACCTGGTGCGACGTGGGTGGGGGAGGGACGGAGAGAGAGGGAGTGCAGGGGTTACTTGAAGTTAGAGAATTCAATATTCATACCACTGGGCTGTAAGCTGCCCAAGCAAAATATGAGATGCTGATCCTCCAATTTGCGATTAGCCTCACTGTGACAATAGAGGAGGCCAAGGACAGAAAGGTCAGTATGGGAGTGGGAAGGGGCATCCAAGATGTCCTCATTCTTCAGGGAACAGGGGTTCCCCTCCTCCATCATAGGTGAGGCCCTCAGGCATGTCTCCTCGGTACCCCACAGCTCCACCATTGCTCACCCTCCCCCTAGTTGCAACTGGGACAGAAAGGTCCTTACCTTTCACCCCATCAGCCGTCAGATGCAACCAATAATCCACCGACATTTTCGCCAACTCTAACGGGATCCCACAACTAATCACATCTTCCCATCTCCACCACTTTCTGCCTTCCGCAGAGACCGTTCCCTCTGCACTTCCCTCTGCACCTTCCTACCCAAACCAACACCTCCCCAGGTACCTTCCTCTTCAACCCCAGTAGATGCAACACCTGTCCCTATGCCTTCTCCCTTGACACTGTCCAGGGACCCCAACAATCCTTTCAGGGTATGCAGAGATTAAGCTAACAATTTCATTTTTCATCGTTACTTTTTTGCATATCTTTCTTTCATTTGTTCTATATCGCTCTACATCACTGTCTATATCTCTCATTTCATAGAAACATAGAAACATAGAAAATAGGTGCAGGAATAGGCCATTCGGGCCTTCGAGCCTGCACCGCCATTCAATATGATCATGGCTGATCATCCAACTCAGTATCCTGCACCTGCCTTCTCTCCATACCCCCTGATCCCTTTAGCCACAAGGGCCACATCTAACTCCCTGGTAAATATAGCCAATGAACTGGCCTCAACTACCTTCTGTGGCAGAGAGTTCCACAGATTCACCGCTCTCTGTGTAAAAAATGATTTTCCCATCTCGGTCCTAAAAGACTTCCCCCTTATCCTTAAACTGTGACCCCTTGTTCTGGACTTCCCCAACATCGGGAATAATCTTCCTGCATCTAGCCTGTCCAACCCCTTAAGAATTTTGTAAGTTTCTATAAGATCCCCCCTCAATCTTCTAAATTCTAGCGAGTACAAGCCAAGGTTATCCAGTCTTTCTTCATATGAAAGTCCTGCCATCCCAGGAATCAGTCTGGAGAACCTTCTCTGTACTCCCTCTATGGCAAGAATGTCTTTCCTCTGATTAGGATACCAAAACTGTACGCAATACTCCAGGTGTGGTCTCACCAAGACCCTGTACAACTGCAGTAGAACCTCCCTGCCCTTATACTCAAATCCTTTTGCTATGAATGCTAACATACCATTCGTTTTCTTCACTGCCTGCTGCACCTGCATGCCTATTTTCAATGACTGGTGTACCATGACACCCAGGTCTCGTTGCATCCTCCCTTTTCCTAATCGGCCACCATTCAAATAATAGTCTACTTTCCTGTTTTTGCCACCAAAGTGGATAACCTCACATTTATCCCTGACCCCCTTTCCCCTGACTAGTCGGAAGAAGGGTCTCGACCCGAATTGTCACCCATTCCTTCTTCCAGAGATACGACTGTCTCGCTGAGTTACTCCAGTATTTTGTGTCTATCTTTGGTGTAAATCAGCATCTGCAGTTCCTTCCTAGACATAGAAAGAATGTTGTTAAGCTGCAAAGAGTGCAGAGAAGATTTACAAGGATATTGCTAGGATTCAAGTCCTGATCTATAGGGAGAGATTGGGCAGACTAGGACTTTATTCCTTGGAGCACAAGAGGCTAGGTGATGATCTTATAGAGTTGTACGAGATCATGAGAGGAATAGATAGGGTGAATGCACAGAATACTTTACCTGGATTAGGGGAATCAAGACCAGAGGACATAGATTTAGGTGAGAGGGAAAAGATTTAACAGGAACCTGAGGGGCAACTTTTTCACCCAGAGGGTGGTGGATATGTGGAAAGAGGTAGTTGAGGCAGGTACTATAAGGACATTTAAAAGACCTTTGGCAGGTATATGGACAGGAAAGGTTTAAAGAGAGATGGACCAAATGTGGGCAGGTGGGACTAGTGTGGATGAGGCATCTTGGTCAGCATGGGCAAGTTTGGCCAAAGCATCTGTTTCCATGCTGTATGTCTATATGACTCTAGCACTCTCTAGATATTTCCATTGCCAATTGCTGACATCACAAGACCATCTCAATTTTTATTTTGTTTTACTCACTCTGGCCATTTAATTTTCAGTGTCCATCCTCTCTGAGCCAACTTGGAATTGGTATCGAACTTGCTGACAAGAATGTCACAATGGCCATTTTTATGAATTGATGCAACGCATCCTCACCCACCTGCGTAAGGACATGCCACTACTACCCCTATGTGGTCATTCGAACTTTTACTCCGACCTTGAATAGTCTACTTCTATTGCCTTCCCAGATTCACAAACAGGAACATTTCTATAATTTTAATCTGCCTCCTGGTCTCAAGGAGTTAATTCTTCCTAACTTAATTCTATTTCTTCTCCATGCATCTATTTCAGTGATCCTTCCAATGTCATCTGCTGCTTTAACAATTTCTTAACCTTGCGTTCACACAACTCTGACTCTTTGCTTCTTCACCTCTTTCTCCATATTTGACCATTGATCGATGATTGATCAGTTTCCACTCTGAGCCCACAAACTCCCCACCTACCTTCACTAAACTTCATATTCTGCCTATTGTAAGCACTCAATTTCATTCTGCCAGATTGAATCTATCTGATAATAATTTTTCCTCAAGCTTCTATTGATTTTATTTTGAATAAAAGACTGACCTTCACTGTGGTGGACTGCATCCCTGGATATATGTTCCGCACTTCTTGTCAGGTTCTTCAAAGAACTACAATATGGATCCTCCTGTCCTCACCTTCCATTCCACCAGAATTCACCTTCTTCAGATTTTCATCTACAGTATTTCTGCCACATCCAGTGGATTAATCCCCCCAAATATCTTCAACATCTTTCCCTTCCAGGATTATATTTAAAAAAAACATTTCCTTGGACCCAAGTAGGACCATGCCTCACCCTCTCAGTCTCAACTTCCTTTCCTGTTCTTGTGACAAATTTCCATGCACAGCAGATACAACAGATGACCTTTTAGCTCCTGACAATTTTGCATCAAAGACCTCTTTCAGCTGCCTGCTCATAAGGAGGCAAATGCAGATTGGCCGATGACACATGAAACATCTCCATTCACTCCATTCACAACCACGACTGCTCACTTTAATTTTCCACTCCATTCGCCCTCTGACCTCTGTACCCTCAGCCTCTCACACTGTTGCTTGACTTAAGCCTGAGGAACAATGTAGTCTCCTGGGCAGAAGGTCACCCAGTCATGCCACGGCCATGCCCGACATCAAGCCTGGCTCACCTGCTGCAGGAACTGATAACCTGCCCACAGAGGGAAGCTGCCGAGTCTGGCCCCTGCTCACCCCGTGGAACAGAGAGAAGGAAATTGGAGTCGGACAGAGAGAGGACTGGTAAGCTGACCGGTTGTGGGAGGCAGTGCAGTGCCTCGACGGTGAAGTAGGCAGCTGGATGGCCTGCAGCAGCCTGGGGCTTAGTTGGACAGGGTGCCACTTCAAGTGGCCTAGCATATGGACCGGACACACCCTGCAGCAATACAGAATGATGGAGCAGCGATGGAGGACGCCAATGGCCACGCTTGGTCAGGTCAACCCTTGCAACACTGCCATGACAAGGGGCCTTCATGGTCAGATTAAGAGCTTTACACTTATAAAAACTAGGACTTAAAAATGATGCCAAATCTGGCGACTTTATACTGCCTCAGTTTACTACTACTACTGTACACTTATACTATATAACTGAGATACATATCTAAGATGTATCTAGGAGCTTATGTATAGTGATACTTGCACTGAACTGTATACGGAAATTATTTTCACTGCACCTCAGTATATGACAAATAAAGTAACATTGAACCATTGACTCTGTTAATACTGCTGAGATTAATTTGATGCTGCTATTCCCCGACACCACCTCTGGACCTGTGTTGTGTTTTTACTGATGCTACCACAACACTTTTTTGCACGACACCATCTGTTATGTGCTGTAATCACACTTGCTTTTTATCCATTTACAGCCTTCCCCTTTGGCTTAGTCATTTTGAACTACTGAACTTGTGCTGAATTACTATCTACCTCTTTGCTGACCCTCGAACTGTCATTTGCTGGCTTTACCTTGCACAAAACGTTATTCCCATATCATGTATCTCTAGAGATACACTGTGAATGGATCAACTGTAATCATCTATATATTGTCTTTCTGCTGACTGGTCAGCACGCAACAAAAGCTGTTCACTGTACCTCAGTGTACGTGACAATAAACTGAACTGATTCTGATCTCCTGCCCTTTTATTTGGTTGAATCTTAGAGTCATAGATTCACACAGCACAGAAACAGATCCCTCAGCCCAACATGTCCATGCTGACCAAGATGCCGCATCTAAGCTCGTCCCATTTCCCCGCTTTTGGCCCATATCACTTTAAGCTTTTTTTTATCCATGCACCTGTCCAAGTGTCTTTTAAATGCTGTTAAATCTTCTTTTGTCTCTAAATTTCTCCAGGTCTAAGAAAAGATCTTTGCTAAATAAATTTCTCATGAGAAAGGTATTTCTATCACCACGGATGCTCTCTGGCCTATTGTGTCGTTTCGCACTTCTATGGCACCATTCGAGACGTAAAATGTCTAAATACACTAATACAATGGGAATGAGTCTTTAATTGACAAACAAACATTAAAATGTTAAAAGGACTTTTAATAACTGCAATGCTGATTGAATGGAACACATTGTAATTTGCATATTTGCACAGCTCTATCCAAAATACTTAAACTACAAAGCATCACTTTATTACACCATGCTTATACAAATATAAAAAATGCAACTGATTAAAAATTATTTTCCTTCGGCAAACTGCCAGAATGCATTGTCAGTATTTCTTAGAATATAATGTGCTTTACAGGAAAGTGGATTTTTAAATATTCCTGATCAAGGGAGTTAGGCTTCAATTTATTGCTTTTCAATAATTGTATGAGTGACTCCGTGATTTAACAGCAATAAAAATAAGCTGATACCAGTAATAATGTGAAGTACTTAGTTACAGTAGACCCTACCGATTAAGAACATATATCAAATGATCTTCTAATGATTTGACTCAGTGATGTGTGACTAAGCTCCTTATTAGATTTACTTGGGATATTAGAGATACCCCAATTTTATATGAACCATTGGAGATTATAAATTATATTACAGATGGACTAAGAAGGATATATTTAGAAGCAATTTTCTACTCCCTGAGTTAAGAATATAATAATAGGTTGAAATGGTCTTCCGAGATCTAATTAAACGGTGACATGAGTAGATGTAGCATCAAATCTCTGACAAGTCTGTGAGCATAGTCGTTGAGTTGCCAGATTGTATTGATCTGAATATAAATTTAAATCACAGCATACCAGTTAGAGAATTAAAAATTAAATCATTAAATAAGTCAGCAATTAAAAAGCTGTGTCTCTCGTATTAAAAACTTACATCAGTGATGGTGATTGTGAAGCTACTGGATCATTGTATAAAATACAGATGCAACAATATATCCGGGAAGGAAATCTGCCACCCCTCCCTCGTCTGGTGCATGTGTGACTCCAGGCACACCGCATTGTGGTTGTACATGAAATGAGCTAGGAAGGCACTGAATTTGTGGGCCATTTGGGATGGGCGCAATACCAGCCTCAACAGTAACATCATCTCCCTGTGACTAGATCACATACAACTTTATATTTATGTACTGTATAAAGATGCAAATGGAAAGCAAAAAGAAACATTATCATTGAAGAATGTTTGATGTGAGCCTGCATAGATAGAAGTACAAATTTAGTCACTATAAATCATTTGGACAAATACAACCGCATACAGATGTTTAGGTTGTCAGGGGTTATGGGGAGAAGGCAGGAGAATGGGGTTAAGAGGGAGAGATAGATCAGCCATGATTGAATGGCAGTAGACTTGATGGGTCGAATGGCCTAATTCTGTTCCTATCACTTATGCCCTCATGTTTATTGATAGGCCTTGATAAAATAAATCATAACTGTTGATGTTTGTACAGTATCTACTTTGAAAACAAGAACATGGTTATCTGTCTCTTTCTTAAAGTGAACACGTTAGTGGACTAGTTTTTTTCTTGTTCACAAATGTTACAGCAGAGGCTGGTTACAGGTAGGTCAGAGGAGGTTGCTGCTGAGGACTTTGTGTACCAGAGTACATTCAGAAGACCACAGGATGTTTATGAATTATTTAGTTCCAGATTGAAACAAAATCTCAAATGTTTCGTTGCATTGGGATACAGCCCACTTACTTAAAATCACTGCCTTCCTGTTGTGAGGAGCTAGGTGCACTTCCTTATTCTGGAGCTATTTGGTACATTTGCCGACCAGCAATCACCCCGTACACGAGCATTATCCTACACACTAGGGCCAATTTACATTTTATCTAAGCCAATTAACATATAAACCTGTACATGTGGGACTGTGAGAGGAAACCAGAGCATCCAGAAAAATCCCATGCCGTCACAGGGAGAATGTACAAACTCCATATAGACAGCACCCATGGTCAGGATCGAACCCGGATCTCTGGTGCTGTGAGGCAGCATCTCTAACGCCCTACATTAAATATTTAAGGCAATATTTAAGGAACCTGGCTAAAATGAAGTTTGATGATCTGACCCATTTTGTCCCCACAATATTGAGTGTTTCTGATTAGCATCCTTCCTCTCTTCACTATCAGTTTAGCTTCCATTCTCAAGCCCTCTCAAGTTCCTGTTGTTATAGAGGTGAATATGTTACATTCGGGGAGGTGTAAGGGTTTGTCTGAGGAAGGGGAGATGGAAGGTACTTGTCTAAAGTTTAGCTGTGTCCTGAAGTGGAGGTAGTATTCACATTGGGTAAGATGGAAGTTGTTAACTAAATAGGAAGAATATATTAATGTTAAAAATCTTGGAAGTAGGCAAGGATCAGTGCAGGGGGTAGTGGATTCTACTTCAGCATTTCATAAAAGCAACTGTTTAATTAAAGCAACATAGCATTGAAGTGAACACAATTCATAATTAATGGTAATTATGATTTAACTCAATTCTAATTGAAAGTGATTTGGGAAAAATAATTGGCCTAAATAAATAACATAAATAAATATGAGATATCCATGTAACAAACACTGCTGCTTTATTTCATAACGTAAGGTCTAGTTACAATATTAGCAGAAAAATCCGTAGTTTACAAAAACTGACAGTATCCAAAAACAAGATAGCATGAATATTCAAATACAAAACTTTCATATATTTATCCTCTTCCTGTGGAAAATAAATAAAAAATAAAATAAAATGGAAACACTGTGGGGACTAATAGCAAATATATAAATGGCGCTCTCAGTTTATTGATATACTTGTCACACTCTTGCCATCGGAAAAGGTTATTGTCCAGTTGTAGGAAGTGCTTAATGCCACAAACAATAGCAGCAATTGTGCAAAACTTTGTGAATAACATAATTCAATCAAATATTGCACTCTTTGGGGATACAGGTATACTTGGAAAGTATAAACATGGACTATATATATTTATATTTATGGTATTATAATATCACACAGCATGGTTGGGACTTGTTTTCATGAACATAGAAATTAGGCATAGGAGAAGGCCCATCAGCACATCAAGCCTGCTGACTATTTGGGTCTGAAGAAGGGTTCCCGACCCAAAGTATCACCTATTACTTTTCTCAAGAGATGCTGCCTGACCCGCTGAGTTAAGCCAACGTTTTGTGTCTATCTGCCGATCATTAATATGGTCATGCCACATCTATCCTGGACCATCTCCTCTTCTGTGCCAGTTCCCTGTAGCCATCAATGTTCCCTAAATGACCATCCTCCAATGTTGTAACTATGTTCCCAGGTTTGACAGGTCCACATAAGTGCAAACATCTCCACATCTATCCTGTCACATACCCCTCCAGGATCTTATATGTTGCACTAAGATCACCCCGTGCTCTCGAAAACACCGAAGAATATAGATCTATATATTTTTTCTCACTAAATTAAGAACCAATTATACTGAATTGATCATCCTTACCCCAACTTTTACTAAACATATTGGTATCTCTGCTAAGAGTTCTGTTAGACAACTGAGAAAGCAAAAGGTAACTCACGTTGGAATCTGGAGCATAGTTGCCACAATGTAGAAAAATATAGCTAGCTCTGAATGAAGATCGACATACTTACATGTATATTTACTTATTCTAAGGAAACCCACTTAAATTACCATTCCAGTATAATTTTGTACATTATATATAATTCATTTTAGAAAAAAAGAGAGCGCTCAGCTGGAACCTGCGCACACATTAATTCAGTGCCAATCGAATGTCCTGCCAACCAAATCGAAGAATTTCTTATTGGGTTCAGTGAAGAAGGCGTGCAACTTATTGAGCACAACGGGGTCTACTTGCGGGTGGGGTCTCCCTTTCGACTCGTGCAAGCACTTCTCCTTCTCCCTGTCTCGGAGGCAGTAAAATCCTTTCGTCTTGTTGAAGTAAAAATTAGACGAATTAATCCTCGGCGAGAGCCTCAGGAACTTCTCCACTTTTTCCATTTCAGGAAAAGGGTTTCTGATCAACTTGTCGCCGTCCACAATGTGTATTTGGTTGAGGGGGAAGTATTTCAGCCAGTTTTGCATATGGGTATAATATAAGCTGCGGTCAATTGCTTTGTAGTTAACGTTGATCTGGCCATCTCTGATCAGTATCTCCTCCACCGGTCTAAACGGCTTGTGCTTTTGCATCCGGTTATGTAATACCTGAGTGTAGTCCGAAATAACCCTCTCGCTTGGATCCCGCAGGATGAGCAGGAGCCGGATGGACGAGTTCATGTTGTAGATTCTTTCAGGCACTTTGGGTGAAGTGAAATAGGCCGGTGTCTTTTCAACCGTGGTCTGGTTGGGATAAGAGAATGGCATTTGTGTGCTGTACCACTGGAGACCCTTCTGGTAATTCCCCTCGCAGTCGAAGAAATGGATCTCGCTCTGGGCAGCGGTGACCTCCGTGTGGACATTGAGCATCTCCAGCAGTGCCCGGGTGCCACCTTTCCTCACGCCTATGATCACGGTCTGGGGCAGCCGCTGAATGGTACCGTTGGGAAACACCGTCGGCTGGAAGAGGTTACGACTTTGGAACACGTTGGACTCCAGATCGCGATTAAAATCAAAAGCTGGCCTGGGAGGTACGACCGCCGGGTGGCACAGGAACAGAAAAAGCCCCAGGCACAACGTAGCCATAACGGACGACTTCAGTCTGGATTTAACACACCAGCGGAGGTAGTGAGGAGTAAGCTCCACATTGGGCTGCACAGATGCTCTTCGCAGTATTCTGGGAATCTTCTGAAGCCAATGCTCACTAAAAAGAGAAACAAATGTTGGTTTAGATGCCTCTTGGCGCTAATGGGAAATATGAACCATTTAAACAGATTAACTGTTCTAGATCGCCTGCAGGTTGCAGCAACCTCGCAACCTTAAATAAAGTAACCCGCTTGCTATTTTTTGCACAAATATGCTCACGTCCTTTACACCCTGCGTTATTTCTAACCCGCAATTTAACATCTCCGCAGGGCGGAAACAAATTGAACAGCCAAGCACGTGACTCCAAATGTAAAATGAAAGGAGAGAAATGCTGGAGATACAGCGAAATAGAAAACAGCGAGAACGCAAAACAACCCAAACAGTAAGCAAGTGGGCTCGGTCTCTAGACCCTCCCTCTGGCTCAACGACAGCTTGGCCCGGTTGGATACCGAGAGATCCCCTCCAGCCTTCTAACATTCCGTTTGCATTTCAAAGCTAAAACGATCTCAGATTTACTTGCTGAAGGAATTTATCATTAACATTTGCCTTGAATATTTACCTCGCGTTAAAATTAAGGACCAACGCGGCACAGCAACAAGGATATTGTTCAATGAAAACAAAACATTTTTAAGATGTGGGGGGTGAGGGAGGCGGATGAAGGAATAAAAGCGCCCGAGAACCAAATCTCTCACGTCTGGTTCTAATCACGTTATGTTCCTGCCAAGGAAAGATAGGTTAAAAAGAACTTGCCTATCGCATCCTCAAGATATTGCAGTCCCGCAACACATCGTCTATCGAAATATCCTTTGCATTTACATTCGCTTTACAATTAGTAAGGAAGTAATTTCCCCCGTAATTACTGTATCCGGATACTTGTTCTTTACATTGAAGGCGTATTACACGTCAAGGGGCGATAAAGGGACATCCCGGATTTAAGCACAGACAACATCTTCAGAAAGAGGCACTGTTTACTGACATTTCATTTGGGTTTTTATATTTAATAGGACCAGAAAGGGGAATTCCCAATACTGTGGTCAAGCAAGCAGAAGACATCTCGGGCAACACATCAATGTAACGGGAAAACGGACTGCTCACAAACCTCTTCAGATATTCATGCCAATTAATGTGCATCTGACTTCAGCTTTGCTGAAGTCAAGACTAGCGATCCGTTGAGAGCCCAAACCTGGAAGGCACATCATGTCACGCTGAGAGCGTCTGCTGCATGTTAAAAGCCACCGACGACAAAATGTCCATTTAGAACATAAGGGATTTCAATGTCGAGCTAATGTAGGCGGAAGGGTGACAGACGAGGCGGCCTCCTGGAGAGAAAGACTGGCGAGGTGCACATGGGACTGAAGCGTGGCGTCCTTTCGCTCGTTGGACTGGAAGTGCCCGTGACTGGTAAACAGAATGGCATCTCACGAGTGTCCTGCGATTCCTGCAGGACGGCGACGACGACTGTCAGTAACCTTGCACGTTGGTTGTTTTAAAATTAGGAGTTCAACACTAGATAATTCAAAGCAAGTCGCTAAGAGTTAATGCAGCGCAGTTTAATGGTTATTTACGAGTGAACAGTCCACTGTAATCGAGCCAGGAGTTCCGAGTGTAGCAATTCGATAACTTGACAATGCTTCAGAGAGTCTTTGTGTACAGTTGAAAAACTAGATAGTAGGGGGTTCGGTCTCAAACGCCGCTCGATACAGTAATCTGACCAAGATCAGCCACTGAGTACAGCACTTGCAACATCGACTGTAACCATATTTACAGCGCTGAAACGCCCATTGTCAGATAAAGAATGCAGCCTTGTCTTCATTTCAATGTCACATGCATTTCTGCCGTCGATAGGAGCGAGGGGACCGCTGATCCCGTCTTCTCACAGAGTGGTAATGAATGAAACTCGAAGGTGCTGGTGTAACTACTCAGCGAGTCAGGCAGCAGCATCCCTGTAGAGCAGGGACGGGCGACGTTGCGGGTCGAGACCCTTCCTTGGTGAGGACGAAGTGAGTTTCGGCTGCACCGTATCTCTGCAAGGCCATTGTGGCTATAGGCGACGGCAACTGGGCAACCCCACGCAGCCAACTCGGAGATGTGCCCTTTCGCAGCTGGAGGATGGAGAACACTTCGCACCACATCCGGCAAAAGCAAAATAGGAGGAAGTACAAAACGCATCAAGTCAAGTTAAGCTGAAGGGAAACTAAAAGGTAAAAGTCTAAATGCGCTTGCTTAATAAGATTTCAGAGGACTTTTCTTGGAGTACTGCAAACTGCAGTCGATGACCGGAATTGTGACCGCCGTTATCCACAAAAGCGATGCACAAGACCCAGTCAATCTCAGAAGCAGAGAAAAAAAATGCTGATTTCTGGACTCCACAAATATAAAAAAAGCAACCTTTTCCGAAATAGGGATAGACACCTGTAAAGTATGCAAAACACCTCTGCCGTTTATTTGTCTTTCTACTCTTGTGTCAACAGACTTGTTGAGTATTCCCAGCATTATCAGTGTTTTAAAAAGGTAATTACACGCATTCGCTCCGCTTTAATGTGTCACAAAGCCCCATGCACGCTTCAAGCGGTTAAACAAATATTGGTAAGACTCGAATTCATTAAAAAAAAGTTTTTGAAATGGATTGTTTAAAGGTTTTCAAAACTACAAACATTCTATTTTTAAGGAAATCAAGATATGGAAACCAAGCAACACTTTGCACAGCAAACTCCAAACAACTCCTGTTACCTGCTGACTTGCATTCAACAAATCGTGATACGCTCATGTATCAAAAAGAATCAAGCAAAAAAAAACACACGCCAGGGAGGCTTGAGAGATATTATTTCGCTGTAACATTACCTGTGACAGAAGTCGACTTCACTCGCCACGGTCCTAAAACCAGTCTTTCATGCCCGCTGGCAGTAAGTCGCGACCCACTCCCGATGTAATTCCCGTGCAATCGGTGTATGGTGTTGAAAGCAAGATTTAGTCTTTCTTCTGTTCTCCCTCTCGCTTCCTCTGTTCGGAGGTTGGAGCTGCGCGTTCACCTCCAAAACCCGGGCACAGCTGGGACGTACACACCGCAAGCACTCGCTGTAAAGACGGCCAAGACAGTCTGTATTAATAAGACAGGCAGCCGCGCTTGTGCTCCGCTCATTGGCGGCTCGGAGTCTCGCAGCCTGGCTGGTCCCGCCCGTGGATTCTCACCGACACTCCTCCCTTGCGTCAGTCAGTCACCCCTCCCCTCTCTAGCCCCGCTCCGGCTCACTCTCTCCCTCACCTACCCGCTCCCCGGCACCGAGTGACTTCCCTGCCGTGCACCCAGCTCCCATTGACTGGCGGCTGGCGAGCGGGAGCGGCGGGTAACTCCAGGCCGGAGCGCTGTGTTTCAAGCACAGCTTCGGGGGACACCCCAAACCCCGGACCCTGTGCTGGAGACGCCCCTTTACCAGTATCCCCCACTTATCGTTTGAACAGATTTCAACCCCGCCCCATCCACAACTCTTACAACATTTGTGATGTTATTGCTTTAAGGGGACCATGGAAATGCACAAAGAGCCCCTTTACATTGTCAGTAGAACACAAAGTGCTGGAGTAACTCAACGAGTCAGGCAGCATCTCTGGAGATCTTGGACAGGCGACAATTCGGATCGGGACCCTTTGGGGTCTAATTTATGCCTTGTTTTAATTTGTATGGTCCAGCTACGCCCCCCAGCGATGCCGCTTGGCCCGCTGAGTTACTCTAGCACTGTGTCCTACGCTACATTCCAGCATCTGCTGTTCCTTGTGTCTACCTGTGTTTTCGGACGGCTCCCGCAAAATGCTTCTTTTCCCATAGCTAACTGAGTACAGTTACGAGCAAAGATCATAGAGTATGACTTTGGTTACGAGAGTGATTCTGCCCTCCCTCCTGCTCTCTGCTCGCACATTTCGTGGTGGAGATCCCACCATGGGACGTGGAGCGATTGACTCCTCCCCTGCCGGCTCGCAGAATTGTTTTCAAGAAGAGGTCAGTGAGCAGTGATTGCAGGCAGCAGCAAGCAGCCGATTGTTCGCCTCCCGAGCCTCGACAGGCAGAAGGCCAAGATAAAACCCAGGCTAAAGAATGGAGATGGGACTTTCTGCATTGGCTGACCAAACCGATCCTTCCACGCTCCTGGAGAAAATGAGCAGACGGCGTTTCGAGTCGGGATGAAGAAAGGTCTCGAGCCGAAACATCGCCGGAGAATTTCCTCCCCGATGCTTCCTAACCCGCTGAGTTCCTCCACCACTTTCTGCTTTGCTCAAGGTTCTAACATCTGCCGTCCCTTGTGTCACATCCTGTTCTTGGTATCATGTGAGACACAGATTCTGTGGGACGAAAGGCCTGTTTTTGTGCCGTGTTCTATTTCTTCCTTGCAATGGTCAATGGTACTTTATCAATAGTACCTGATTTGTTACATCTACTGAGGTACAATTAAATTATTTTTGCATACAGTTCAGTACAAGTATCACTACACATAAGCACTTAGATACATCTTAGATGAGCATCTCAGATCCACGGTGGCGCGGTAGAGTTGCTGCCTTGCAGCGCTGGCAGCGCTGGCGACCCGGGGTTGATCCCGACCACGGCTGTTGTCTGTACGGAGTGTGTACGTTCTCCCCATGACCACGTGGGTTTTCCCCGAGATCTTCGGTTTCCTCCCACACTCCAAAGAAGTATAGGTAGAAGCACCAGGGGGCGCCGCACGATGGCTGTCATGCCAGCGGTCTGTCCTCTTCTTTTTCATGCTTTGTGTTTTTAGTTTGTTTTAAAATGTATGTTTTAGCTTATCTTTAGTTATTGTATTGGGGGGGGGGGGGGGGGGAACTTTTATTATCTCTTTCCTCGACGGAGATGCGATTTTTTCCGTGTCGTATCTCTGCACTGCGGCCTTAACACCGTGGAGCAGGCGGCCTCTTGTTTGGGACTTCTGGAGCCCCAACCGCGGAGCCTGCAGACTTTAACATCTTGGAGCGGGCGATCCCTTTGCCTGGGGTCGGCCTTTGGTGCTTCAACCTGCGGGAGCTGCGGACTTTAACATCGTGGAGCACACAGTCTCTGGTCAGAGACCGATTTCGGGAACTCTAAGCCGCAGCAGTTTCTACCGCCCGGATGTGGGAGGTTAGATCACCCCGACGAGGGAGCTCGATCGCCGGCTGCGGATGGTTCGACTCCCCCAACCGTGGGAGGAAAGAAGTTTCATTGCCTTCCATCACAGTGGGGAAGTGGAGGAGCTGCTGTGGTGGATGTTTATGTCAATTTTCTTCTGTGGTAATGTGTCTTGGTGCTTTTTTGGTATGACTGTATGACAAACCAAATTCCTCATATTTTGCAAAATATACATGGCTAATAAATTACAATTATGATTATGATTAAGGTATATAGGTAAACTGGCTTGGTAAATGTAAAACATGTCCCTAGTGTGTGTAGGAGAGTGTTAATATGTGGGGATCGCTGGTTGGCGTGGAACCGGTGGGCTGAAGGGCCTGTTTCCGCTCTGCATCTCTAAACTAACCTAAAATTAAGCATCCATACAGATTCCCTTATAAACTGGACAAACACCATCTGATAAAGTCATTGACATCAACCATTAATTCTGTTACTCTCTCCCCATGTGCTGCCTGATCTGTTTTTGTTTTATCTCGGATTTCCAGCATCTGCAGCTTTGTTTCTGTTTTTCAGTAACTCTACCTTCACCTGAGTCAAAGTAAATCCTAGGCATTTGAAAGCCCTTTGTAAACCATCTCGCACCAGATGGAAGCGGCACATCACAAGTAAAACCAATACTTTTTATGTTGGCATAAAGGTGACAGTATGCACATCAATAAAACATTGATCTGCATTTATTAACAACAAATTTTCCTCCCTCCGTATATCCCCTACATAAAAGTATAAAATCAACACAGGTTAAAAATTAAATAGATTATTTAAATAGTATACAATTTTAGTCTGAAAATCAAGTCTTTATGTTTGTTTAAGGTGCCATTACACCATAGTGTTATGAAAATAACACTGAGTATAATGTAAGGTAGACAAGACAAATAGGTGACATTTCGGATCGAGACCGTTCTTCAGCCTGAAGAAGGGTCTCAACCCAAACCATCACCTATTCCTTCGCTCTATAGATGCTGCATCACCCCCTGAGTTTCTCCAGCATTTTTGTCTACCTTCGATTTTTTCCAGCATCTGCAGTTCCTCCTTAAACAAACTGAGTATAATGTATCTCTGAAGAGGTCAAAAACTGTTTTACAAAGTGGTGTAAATCATTGATGTATATTGTAACTAACTGTGGTCACAGCACCGAGCCTTGCGGCACCCCACTAGTCACTGCCTGCCATTCTGAAAGGGACCCATTAATTCCTACTCTTTGTTTCCTGTCTGCCAACCAATTTTCTATCCATGTCACTAAAGAGGACAGATTCAAGGTGAAGGGGAAAAGATATAATAGGAATCCAAGGGGTAACTTTTTCACGCAAAGGGTGGTGGGTGTATGGAACAATCTGCCAGATGAGGTAGTTGAAGCTGGGAGTATCCCATCGTTTAGCGAACAGTTAGATTAGGTACATGGATAAGACAGGTTTGGTGGGATATGGAGCAAGCACAGGCAAGTGGGACTAGTGTAGCTGGGACATTGTTGGCGGTGTGGGCGAGTTGGGACGAAGGGCCTGTTTCCAAACTGTATCACTCTATGACTCTTTGACTATCTTCCCCACCACCGATGTCAGGCTAACTGGTCTATAATTCCCTGCGTTCTCTCTCCCTCCTTTCTTAAAAGGTGAGATAACATTAGCTACCCTCCAATCCACAGGAACTGATCCAGAATCTAAAGAACACTGGAAAATTATCATCAATGCATCCACGATTTCTAGAGTCACCTCCTTGAGTACCCTGGGATGCAGACCATCAGGCCATGGGAAATTATTAGCCTTCATTCCCATCAGTCTACCCAACACCATTTCCTGACTGATGTAAATTTCCTTCAGTTCCTCCGTCACCCTAGGTCTTCTGTACCCTAGTACATCTGGGAGATTATTTGTGTCTTCCATAGTGAAGACAGATCCAAAGTACCTGTTCAACTCTGCCATTTTCTTGTTCCCCATAATGAATTTACCTGTTTCTGTCTTCAAGGGACCCACATTTGTATTAACAAATTTTTTCCTCCTCACATTCCTAAAGAAGCTTTTACTATCTTCCTTTATGTTCTTGGCCAGCTTACCTTCAAACTTCATCTTTTCTCCCTGTATTGCCTTTTTAGTTACCTTCTGTTGATCTTTAAAAGATTCCCAACCCTCTGGCTTCCCACTCATCTTTGCTATGTTATACGTCTTCTCTTTTATTTTTATAATGTCCTTGACTTCCCTTGTCAGCCACGGTCGCCTCTTACTCCCCTTAGAATCTTTCTTCCTCTATATGCTGGCTCACAGTGTATTTCCATTCCCCCATCAATTTTCCTTGTTACCTTTTCACCCCAAATTGGCATCAGATCTCATCAGATTCTACCATGTACTGACAAACTAGAAGTTTGCAGGTTAATTGACTTTTGTAAAATTGTAAATTGTCCCTAGTGTGTAGGATAGAACTAGTGTATGGGGTGATTGCTGGTCAGCGCAGACTCAGTGGGTCGAAGGGCCTGATTCCGCGCTATATCTCTAAAGTTTAAAGGCAATCTGCCTGCAACTGCACACCTTTGGAATGTGTGAACAAACTAGAGTAGCTGGAGGAAACATTGTGTTTATAAGGATTGATTGATTTGATTATTTGAAAGATTCAGCATAGAAATAGGCCCTTAGGACCACTTATGTCCATGCCGACCATCGCTCACACCAGTTCTATGTTATCCACTTTCATATCCACTCTCAACGAACCAGGAGCATTATATAGAGGCCACTTAACTTGCAAACCCGCCTTTGGGTTGCGGGTGAGAACAAGAGCACCTGGAAGAAACCCACACAGTCACAGGGAGAACATGCAAACTCCATACAGACAGAGCCCAAGGTCAGGATTGAACCCAGCACTCTGGTGCTGTGAGGCAGCAGCTCTTCTCCACATAGACAGCATCAGTGGCAAGGATTGAGTTTAATTGGTTAGTGGATTGCGAAAGCTCTGGAGCAGCTGTGTCATTGCACCTACTCTTGGTAAGGGTCAGGTCATTCTGGATCGTGATAGTGGAGCAAATGCAATGAAGCTAGTAAGGCTAATAATGCTATTAACTGTTAATCTCTAGAAGGGACTCGACCCGAAACGTCACCTATTCCTTTGCTTCCTAGATGCTGCCTCACCCGCTGAGTTTCTCCAGCATTTTTGTCTACTTTCGATTTTTTCAGCATCTGCAGTTCTTTCTTAAACAATTGTTAATCTAGGATCCCACACTTTGGAGACTGATCATTGTGTTGTAATCTCATTGAAGGTTTTAAAGGGTCATAAACCGTTTTGTGCACTGCATTGATCAGCAGAATACACCTGTATACTCAGTAGAAACTCTACCATAGACTTGCTGGAATACCAAGGTGCTGGACAGTAAATTTCAGTTCATAAAACTGAAATTAAAAATGCAATAACTGGAAATTGACATTAAGATAGAAAATGTGTCAGAAGGAACTGCATAGATACGTACAAAGACAATAGATGCAGGAGTAGGCCATTTGTTTAAGCCGAGTAGGCTGGTTTAAACCGAAGATAGACACAAAAAACTGGAGTAACTCAGCGGGACTGGCAGAAACTCTGGAGGGAAGGAAAGGGTGACGTTTCGGGTCGAGACCCTTCTTCAAAATAGAATTTCAAAATAGAAAATGCTGGAAATGATCAGCAGGTTAGACAGCATATAGGAAGGGAGAAGTGCAATCACTGTTTCGGGCGAGTGAACTTATATCTGAACAAATGGAAATCTCCCTCCTGAAATGTTAATTCTGTTTCTCTCTTTACAGATGTTGCCTGGTCTGCTGTGTCTTGCCAGCATTTTCTGGTCTTATTTCAAGTTCAAAATGCAATGCTGCTCAGTGAAATCTGTGCCAGGAACACAAACAGCTAGAGCACTACACAAACAGCTGGAAGCCACAGAGTGGTGCTCACATCATTTATACCATCAGGATGAAATAGTGCATTGATTACGGTTGGTGATAAGCAAACTGGTGGTTCCAAATTAAGAAAGTTCCACTGTAAATTGTGAAGCACAATTAAACGAATGTGAGAATTTAAAAATTTGTGCCAGAAATCTGTATTTACTGCCAATGAATGGTTGGTTAATATCAAACTATTTTATCAACATCCTCTCCGAAGGATAACTGCCATGGCTCTACACGATAAAAGCACTATTGGGAAGATGGAATAAACACATACTGTGATGCGTACATAACAAAATCAAAAATATATATATTTAAAATCAGAGATATGGTCATCACTGAAATCTCCAAGATATTCATTTATAAATATCAATAATTATCAATATCAGAAATGTGCTTTCCAAAAGACCATGAGGCATATGAGCAGGATTAGGCCATTAAGGCCAACTCACCATTCAATCATGGCTGATCTATTTCCCCCCCTGACCACCATTCTTCTGCCTTCTCTCTGTAACCTTTGATGCCCTTCCAAAGCAAGAACCTATCAATCTCTGCCTTAAAACTACCTTATTTATCCTGCAGCTGTCCGTTTATTTCACTTTTAAAATTATTTTTAGTACGTTAAAGTGTGTAGTTGGGGAGGTCTAATCTTTTTATGTGTGGGGGGTGGGGGGGGGTGAAGGGGGAAACTGCTTTTGCAAGTCCCTACCTGGTCGGAGAAGTTGCTTTCCTCCGAGCAGCACCTTCGACCCATCCTCGCGGCCTACCAGCGGGGCCTGGAGCGGCATTTTCTGAGGGGACCTGGCCAGAACCTTGGCTTCGGCGGCGGCACAGCGCTGGAGCGCTATCGCGAAGCGGGCGATGCCTTCCCTGGGTCGCCGCCCTGGAACTCCGGTATGCTGGGGACCGCCGATAAAACAAACATCGCGGAGCTGCGGGTCTGTGGAGCGGCCAGCTGCGGGCGGCAGCGCTGACTTTAACATCGCGGAGCCTGGGATCTCTCGCCGAGATCGCCAGTGGTGGAGCTCCGTCCAGCGCGGCCTGGTCGGTCTCCGGTATGGAGGCGACCGTTCCTAGCACCCCAAGCCGGTGAGAGGATTCTCCCGACGCCGGAGCACCATCACCCGGTGAGAACTGCCTGGAACATCGGGCCTCTGTAGCGGCGACTGTGGAGGCCTCAATAGGCCTGACTATGGGTGGACATGGGGATGGGGACTGGACTTTGTGCCTTTTCCCCCACAGTGGGAACCATTGTGGGGGGATGTTGTTTATGTTTTAATATTAAACTTCTTCTTTAATGCTATGTTGTATTTTTATTAGTGTGCTGCAAGGACATCTGAATTTCCCCTGAATAAGGGGATTAATAAAATATTTATTATTATTACTTGGCCTCCACTGCCGTCTGTGGCAATGAATTCCACAGATTCACCATCCTCTGACTAAACCAAATACAGGCTATAAAGTATTGCATATCTTCTTGCGAGTGGAAGATGCACTGTGTACACAACCCACACTAGATAAATGAAAAGCGTCTTTCTCTGCTGGATAGATTATAACTGAGTATATACATGGGATAAATTTGAGATACTTAATTTTAATAATCTTTAAATAGGGCCCATTTTTATCTGCATTAACCCTGTTTGTTTGAGCACAGTTATAAGGGAGAGCAGTATGGGAAAATGAAATATGTACTGGTGCTGTCGGTGCTGTTACATTGAGACACAGTGCGAGGAAATTTCCACTATGGTCAACATGTAAAGAAAACACATTTCCAGTTATCAAAAATTATTGCTTCATGAACTCGTACATAAAGAAAATCTTTCCTGCAACTGGCCTGCTCTGTCGCTGAGTTAGGAGTGCACAGAATGAGAGACTGAAATTGAAAGGTGTGCCACCTCCCAGAACCAATGAATAATGTTACGGAACATTATGTCACATTAGAAATTGCCTCATTTACAAGGTTTTATAAATGCCAAGTCTGGAAGTTAATTGTTTTGCATGATCACATATCTATGGAGTGGAACAATATTGCATGTGATGGAATCATAAGTGGTCACAGCATGGAAGGAAGCTGTTTGGCCCATCTTGCCTGTGCTATTCCGCTGGTCTCATTTCTCCCAATGTCCCTTCAAATGTTTTTCCTTCCAATACTTATCCTGGTCCCTTTGGAACATTGTAATTGAATCTGCCTTACTGCTAATCCCAGCAATGATTTCAGATGTAGTCACCAGGAGTGCCATACAATTGGCAGCCCTACCAACAATCTGTTTTTTCGTCTTTAAAAAAAAAATTTAGTGTGTGTTAAAAGTTTGTGTAAATTTTCTCCGGTTTGTTTTATGTGGGCGGTGGAGGAAACATTTTTTTCAGTTTCTTACCTTGCCGGAGATGCGATTAATTTTCAGCTCGTATTCTCCGGTCGCTCTGCGGCTTACCATCGATGGAGCTGGAGGCCTCCTCGGACTGACCTTGGGCCCCACCGAGGGGCGTGGACTTACATCAGAGTCGATCCCTTGCCTGGGATGACTCCAATCGCGACATGCGGTCTTTACATTGGGAGCTCGCAGTCTCGGGAGAGGCTGTGGATGTCGGGAGCTCCAATGTCACGGAAGGTTTGACCAACCCCAACGCGAGCTTAGATCGACCGGCGCGGGGGGGCTGACATCTCCCCCCGATGCAGGAGCTGATCGCCTCGACGTGGAGGGTCCGCCACTGGCTACGGGAATCAAGATCGTCCCGTCAACGGAGGGCTCGAGGCCCCCGACCGTGGGAGAGCAAAGGGAAGAGATTGAACTTTTTTTTGCTTCCATCACAGAGAGGAATGTGGAGTAATCTCTGTGGTGGATGTTTATGTTAAAATGTTGTTTTGTGTGTTCTGTTGCTTTTTATTTGTATGACTGACTTGGCAAATGAAACTCCTCATATGTTCCAAAACCTACTTGACTAATAAAGTATTATTGTGATTTTGATTGTCAATGTGTAAAAAATATATATTGCATCACTTCTGGGTCTTTTCCCAGTCACCTTCATTCTATGCCCCCTCATTCTCAATCCCCAGGTTCAGATTAAGTAGCACGTCGACCAGTGAGGAGGATAAAGAAAACCTGCAAATTGTTACTGATTTCTCTCCGTGGAAGGTATATTATTGGAATGCATCACAGCATGGTTTGGGAACAGCTCCATCCAAGACCATTGTGGACACAGTCCAGACCATCACACAAAACAACCTCCCTTCCATTGACTCCATTTACACTTCACGCTGCCTCAGCAAGGCCAGCAGCATAAACAAGGATGAGTCTCACCCTGGACACCACCTCTTCTCCCCTCTCCCAACAGGCAAAAGGTACAGAAGTGTGAAAATGGACACCTCCAGATTCAGGGGCAGTTTCTTCCCAGCTGTTATCAGGCAACTGAACCATCCTAACATTTGTGGAATCAAGGGATATGGGGAGAAGGCAGGCACGGGTTATTGATAGGGGACGATCAGCCATGATCACAATGAATGGCGGTGCTGGCTCGAAGGACCGAATGGCCTCCTCCTGCACCTATTTTCTATGTTTCTATGTAACAACAACTAGAGAGCGGTCCTGAGCTATATCTACCTCACTGGAGACCTTCAGATTATCTTTAATTGGACTTTATCCGGCACTAAAAATTATTCCCATTATCATATATCTGTACACTATAGATGGCTCGATTGTATTGTTTTTCTGCTGTCTGTTTAGCACGCAACAAAACAATTATTCCAAATGCCCACCATCGCCAGAGAACAGGACTTGTAGAGAGATGGAACTGGACCGTTAAAACCACGTTGGTGCTTGTTTATCATTATCACTTGCACCAAGGTGCAGAGAAAATCTTTGTTTTGCTAGCTATCCCGGCAGATCTTACCATCAGGTAGTACATCAAAAGAGAAAATAAACAGTGTTGCACCATACAGTAGAGTGTTAAAGCCACAGAGAAAACACAGACAAAATGAAAGTTCAAGGGCCGCACCAAAGTAGATTGGAGGATTGGGAATACATCTATAGTTTATCAGATATCCATTCAAGAGTCTGATAACAACAGGGAAGAAGCTGTTCTTAAGTCTGGTGATTTTAAGTTTTCAAGCTTCGGTGTCTTCTGCCCAACGGGAGAGGGGAGAAGAAAGAATGACTGGGGTGTGAGTGGCCCTCAATAATGTTGGTTGCTAAGCACATCAGCTATGGCCGTCGCAGATAAGAAAAAGCTGGGTTGATGTACTGTTGGTAATCTTGATGAGACTGCGAGTGTTCCCAAGCTGCTCAGTGGGCTTCAGCTCCTATGAGTTACTGACAGTACAGCAATACGACTCCATTATGCAGTCATTGCAGGTTGTGCTGAACTAGGAACTTATCAGGATAAAATGACCCAGTACATGGGGGACTTTTGTCACCAGTTCAAAATATCAAGGGATCAAGCGAAACAACAGCAATAAATTAATAAAAACACAAAGTGCTGGAGTAACTCAGCGGGTCAGGCAGCATCTCTGAAGATCTTGGATAGGTGATGATTTGGTGCTGACCCGAAATGTCACCTATCTATGTTCTCCAGAGATATTGTTTGACCCTCTGGCACGTTTGTCTCTATATTTGTAAATCAGCTTTTGCAGTTCCTTGTATCCACAATACATTGATGATCAGAGGAAACCATAGAGAGAGGGAAGATCATCCTCCTGGAGCCGGAGTCTTGGCATTGGTGAGGGAGCTGCCCTGAAAAACACCTTTCACTCAGATGAACAGGACCACAGGACTGACGTTGCAGTAATGAACTATATGTATTATAATTCATTAAAACTAGAATGTCCCTTATATATAGTATCATCAACTACCGAATGCGATCCAGGAGATGACGTACTATGTTAAATTAACATTGGTGCTAGAGGCTGCAGGTGTTCGACGAAATAAGAGCAATAATAGAAATCTTTTCCTGAACAACATGTCAATATTAACATAATCGGTCCATAACGGTGACTTCATTGCTGTAAATTTAGTCATTTGTTCCTTCTCAGAATGAGTGTATAGCAACAACTAGCATGTAATCTACACATCGCCTGCACCTGTAACGCAAAGCAGATGGTAGATTGCCATGGAGCAAACAAAGTGAGAGGTTGCAAACAGGCTTTCATGCCTGTGATTCTTTTTAGGAGGAGCACTCAAGTTTCTGTTTCACATCAATTTCTTTATTTATATATAGCACATTTTTAGTCAACTTGCATTGACCCCAAAGTGCCTCACATAATTACATTCACACACACAGGCAAAGATGGGTGAATTGTCTTGCCCAAGGACACACACAGGCAAAGGTGGGTGAAGTGTCTTGCCCAAGGACACAACGACAGTATGCACTCCAAGCGGGATTCGAACCAGCTACCTTCCGGTTGCCAGCCGAACACTTAGCCCATTGTGCCATCTGTCGTCCCATCAAGGATAGAATCATAGTCATATAGCATGGAAATAGGCCCTTTGACCCACCCGTCCACACTGACCAACATGTCCCACCTACACTGGTCCCACCTACCTGCATTTGGCCCATATCCCTCTAAACCTGTCCTATCCATGTACCTGTCTAATTGTTTCTTAAATGTTGCGATAGTCCTTGCCTCAACTATCTCCCTTGGCAGTCTTTCCACCCACCCACCACCCTTGTATGAAAAGGTTACCCCTGGGACTCCTATTATTCCTAATATTCCTATGTCCCCCTTCACCTTAAACCTATGTCTTCTGGTTCTCGAATGGATGTGAACAACTTGGAAGGGAAGCTAAATGGCAATGCAACAACTTGGCCACCCACCTACCTCTGTGAGCTCTGAACTCCAGCTTGTCCCCGTTTTCTAACAGTGAACCTGCAAGGAGAAACAATATGAAAGAATTGCTGCTGTAACATGTTGTCTTACTTTCACAATGCAACTAAAGGAGGAGAGTTATAATGAGAATATGCTTTGAGAGTCCATATGGTATGAAATTTATATCGGTCATTAACCAAATTATAACTCACTTATTTGGGTTCACACATGTGCTTTCAGGACAATGCTTCTTACTGAGAAACAATATAATAGTAAGATTAAACGAGAACTTACCAGTTTGAAGTTTGATCTTGATTTTATGAGGAGTTACGATCAGCGATTACGTGAAGAAGGGCCGTCCGTCTGCGTGCGCGTCAATCTTCAAAGCAGCGGTGTTAAATCACAGATAAAAAGAAGGCCTGAGAATAGTAAGATTGTGAAGAAACTAGAACTTCCATATGACCTTGATAGTATGAGGGTGGGAGCGGTGGGCACGTAATCGCTCATCGTAACTCCTCATAAAATCAAGATCAAACTTCAAACTGGTAAGTTCTCGTTTAATCTTACTATTTTACTTCGGAGTCACGTGAGTGACTACGTGAAGATTTCAAAGCTCTGTGATTTTACGCCGGTTACGAATCCAGGCGTCACACACTGAATGGATTGACCATGGATGCGTGTAATCATTAAAGCATTCAGACATTACGTAGTTAAGTAAAGAAACTTTTTTCACACAGAGAGTGGTGAATCTCTGGAACTCTCTGCCATAGAGGGTAGTTGAGGCCAGTTCATTGGCTATATTTAAGAGGGAGTTAGATGTGGCCCTTGTGGCTAAGGGGATCAGAGGGTATGGAGAGAAGGCAGGTACGGGATACTGAGTTGGATGATCAGCCATGATCATATTGAATGGCGGTGCAGGCTCGAAGGGCCGAATGGCCTACTCCTGCACCTAATTTCTATGTTTCTAACTGATGCTTTAAATGAAAGAAAAGTTTAAAAAAAAGTTACCCCTCCCAACCTTGGGGGGGAAACTAAGGGACAGAACTTAAAATGGTACGTGCAAACACCCCCAGTCCGGTTATGGGTTTGTTATAAAACCGGTGGACCGTTATTTCATTCGTCCATCCTGCAGCCACTAGGATGTCGTCAAGGGGCACGTCCATAGCTCTTGCTGCTGACGTAGATGCAGCCCTGGTGGAGTGAGATTTAACGATATAAATGTTTACTCCTGCTACCGCCATTACCTCTTTTGACCATCTGGAGATGGTTTGAGTTGACACCTTTTGGTGTGGTTTTTTTTTTATGGCTGATGAGGTCCGATTGTTCTGAGCCTCTGAGGTTCTCCGTAACTCTCAGATAGTGGTGTTAGTATGTTACCACCCACACAACCGTTGGTCCTCTGGATATGCCAAGAACTGGATCACCATCCCTGGCATTCCTGGCCTGCTCTGTTTTATCAGGTTCCTGATTAGGAATGTTATGTTGTTCATATTGGTGGTCATGTAATCCAACCGTAGCTTTTGCAGTGTCTGAACTCTTTGTCAGCATACCACCTTCAGGGTTAGTTATAGGCGGTCCCCACTGTCAAAGTAGGGTTTGTACCACGCTCACATCCCATGTGTCAGTGTACCTTGGCCTTGGAGGTCTTAAACTGTAAATTCCCTTCATGAATTTTGTTGTAAAGGGGTGCGTTCCTATCGAACTGTGCCCTGCTTCCGGCATCAGATTGGAGGAGAGTGCGCCTCTGGCACTATAGATGCACTATAACTTAGTTTATAGTTATAGTACAGTTGATAGGAACTCCAAGACATCCGTTATACGAACTGTGTTGTATTTGTTCGGACAGTCCTATGCCTTGAAATGGCCTCAGAATCTGCAGACCAACAAGTTATACGTTCATGTAGTGGATGATTGCTCCCTGTAACTGGGTTCACTAGGAGGTCCCTGCTCTTGGGTACAGCCATTACTGGCTGGACTATAATTCCCAAAGTTTTTGGGGACCAGGCTTGAGTAGGCCAATCTGGCACTACCAATATGCCTGTGGCTTAGTCTTGCTTGATTTTTGTCAAGCATCGGTTTGTGAGACAAATTGGCGTAAAGCATACATAAACATTCCTCCCCAGTTGAGGGAGAAACCATACACTGCCTTGCCCCTGGATCCAGCTCGCAGGACACATATCTAGGTAACTAATGGTTAGTCTAGATGCAAAAGGATCAACATCTGGTATGCCAAATCGTGTAGTTATTTTGTTAAATACTGTCTGATTCAACATCCATTCTGTGTTATTAAACATTCGTGATCCAGCATCTGTCACCATGTTATATCTACCTCGTAGATTTCCCAAATATTCCTCTCGATACACCAGTGCCAAATGAGGTTCGACAATCTGTCGTAAGATGCAGATTTTACACCACCCTTGTTAATGGATATATGCCACCGCAGTGGTGTTATCAATCTGAATTTGAACAAGCACCGGTTGCATATCGGTACAGAGAAATTTGAGTCCATATTGTGCCCCCAACAATTCTGGGTAATTGATTCCATGTGTTGGGGAATTACAGACTCCTGCTCATTCCATCTGCCCCCACAGCTTTAGACTGTGTTGGTGTCTCCCCATCCTTAGCCGCTTGCATAGGTCTGAAGAACCTTCGATGGCTTTCGAGCAAAATTTCCCTGCGCTGTCTCCCATTCGTTATCCACCATAGTTATTCAACAATGGCCTCTGCTGGCAATCCATAGTTTGCCAATTCGGCCTGCGTGTAATCTGAGTGTTTGTTCCTTTGCTTGCTGTAAGTTCTGGTAATGCAAAGGCCTGTACTGCTGGGAATGCAGCTACTATTTGCCAATTACACTCGCTGTTTGCCTGATAGATGGTTAGAATTTGAATATCAGGTCATTGCAGGCTTAATTAATATTGTCGTTTGCCCCTAGGCAAAGTCACCAACATATTTACTGTTTTTGATAGAAAATTCTAGGTAATCAATTACCCTTGTAGGTGTCAATTTTGATTTAACTGGATGGATGAGGCAACCAATTCTTTCAAACAGGGTTTTGGTTTGCTTGACTGATGCTTCTACCAATTCTTGGTGACTCCAAAATGAAAATGACCTCCAAATATGCCATTACTATGTGGTTTTGAGACCTTTGTAGTCCCAGAATTGGTTTCCGTAGTTTAGTCAATAGTCTAGGAGCTGATGTCAACCCATTTGGCAGAGCCATGCCATCCAGTTAAACTTCAAATATCTCCTGTTCTTAATGAATAGACACCGAATAGTATGCATCTTTGAGGTCGATGCATGCCATGTGACCATTTTATAGGAAGCTCCTATAAAACAGTAGTTAGACCGTAACAAAAAATTGCTGTTTCTAAAAGTCTGTACTGCACAAATGAGTTAAACCTGGATGAAGTGACATCCTCCATCTGTCACCTGTCCTGGAAGGCAATCCTGCCCAAAATACTGGGCCTGCCTTGAAGACAATTCCGGTCCGAGTTCCAAGTCTGCTTGGAACCTATGTATGTTGTGCAGTAAAAAATAATCACATGTTGTTATCTGTTTTTTAAAACCAGATCTGAAATTCATGTTATTGTCATTTTGAACAAAAACACAAGAGTAAAATTACCAACATGTAACTGGTCCACAATCCCTTGTTTCTGTAAACCCAGACCCACCTACCTCCATGGCTACCGGTGGTCTTGTGGTAAGCCCAAAGGCCCCTGATGTGGGTTCCTTTTCTCTCCTTGATTGGGAGTTGGACTGGTAGGAAGTGTGGATTCCATGTTTCTCCTGACCTCTGCTTGGGTCTTGGTCTGAAAACCTTATCATACTGAGCCTGCCTTGTCGGACAATTCTGGCCATAATTCTGAGTCTGCCTTGAAAGACGACTCTGGTCATATTTCCGTGCCCAGCTTTCAAGTTACCACCGGCTTCAGTGAACCGCTTACCCCCTATGGAGATGTGGGGTGTGTTGTCGCCTACTGATGAAGTTTGCTTGTCGTTGGTACCTTGATTGGTCCGACAGCTTTTGCGTCCTTCTTCTGGTCTTACCTGAAGAGAGGATTCGGCGGCTGGTTTCTCCAAAGTCACCCTGATAGCGCTGTTCCCTTGCCGGCATTTGTGCGGATATTCTGCCAACTGCTGTCTCTTGAGGCCATATGCATGTGCTTCAGTATGTTCATACTTTAATTCGAGATCAGTTACCTACTGATCACTCACACTCCCCTCCATTGAGAGTGAGATTTGTAGGTAGCCCTGAAAACAGGTGCTGCCACAGGCCCCTGAGGATACCTGCGCTGACATGGCCCCTCCAGCGGGCCTAAATTAGATTCTTGCTTTGGGTCAGACTGAAACTGACCGTGAATGCTCCTCTCCTCAGAGCAGGAGACATTTTCTAGATCTCTATCCAGGGAAGCACCCAGTGGAACCTGGATGATTGCAGAAGTATTTCTTTTCTTTTGTGCTTATTATTTATTTTATGTAAAGCTCTTTGGTGCAAGTTAACTTAAACAGTGCTATATAAGTAAAAGTTACTTACTTACTTCCTTTCTTCTGCTTGTCCCTGGGAAGGTTCAGACGTAATGACGCGCATGCAGACGGACGGCCCTTCTTCACGTAGTCACTCACGTGACTCCGAAGTAAAATTCTCTGTTATCTTTCAAGACTTTGGACAAACTGTTCATGTTTACAATGACTGTTTGGAGAACTGCAATTACCATAATATTTGTCGTATAAATTACAATCTAAATCTGCTATTTAAAATTTCATTTTTAGTGGAAGCAAATTTAGATACAATACATCATTAAGAAAATGTAATACATTAAGAGCATTGTCTGTGTAAAGATTACATCAATAGAAGCATGTTTATGTATTAAATGATCTATTTACTTGCATCTTAAATGTTGCTTACCTACCAAATTTGCTATTTAATTGAAACAATTTAACTGTTTGTTTTAAATAAATGATGTTAAATGCGAGGCAGAAGAATATAATGAAGAATGTGGAATGTCTTTCTCTATGTTCTACTGTTTTAACCACAGTAAAAATGTAATACGAAAAATTGATTAAAAAGGCATTTGTTTTTGATGGTATACAGTAAATTCACGCAGACTTAGAAAAGATCATAGAGTATTATGGTTTATATTTCAGCTTGCAGCATTGAAAACAGCTGCATTTGATCAATTACTATTAAGGTATCTATTATATTCTGGAAAACACATGGATCTGAGCTAAATTCATGCTTTTTTCTCATAAATGGGGAAACAAACCAAATAAGTGCAGTGGTTAAAGCTCCACAATGACACCACATATTTGAACTTGATCTCTCACATATATTTACTGCAAATGTGGTGAGGCTAGATTTTGTATTTGGGACACAATTAAATCCTTGGGTACAGGTTAAACAAATCTTGAGAGGTTTGGTGCTCATTTAAACAAAGTTAACCTAGAAGTCAAAAGGAATTGACCAAGGGTATTTGGCACGTCAAATTGTGGAGAAATCATTGACAGCTGTGTACCAACAAGGCAGTTGGTTAGAAACTTGGATCAGTTGTATGCCATTTCTTCTGCTGCTTCTCGAGGAAAAGTTAAAAATGAAATATATCCACATCTGGGGAACACTTTTATCAATGTCACAAGGATTGTGTTGGCATTAAACCGATGAAATGCTCATCACTTATTGTTAAGCATTGGACTCTCATACTAAAAACTTGGGCCGACAGATATGAGTTTGGAGTTCTCTAAGGCCATTTGGCAATTGAAATTCAAACGTTTTACTTTAGTTTAATTTAGTCTATGGACTTCAGAGATACAGTGTGGAAACAGGCCCTTCAGCCCACCAAGTCCATGCAGACCAGCGATCACCTCATATACTAACACTATCCGACACACTAGGGGCAATTTAAATTTTTACCAAAGCCAATTAATGTACAAACCTGCACGTCTTTGGACTATGGGAGGAAACCAGAGCACCCGGGCAAAACCCATGCGGTCACAGGGAGCACGTACAAACTCCATACAGACAGCACCTGTGGTCTGGATTGAACCCAAGTCTCTGGCGTTGTAAGGCCATTTATATATTGATGCAATGTAAACATTGCTAGCAATTATAACATTTATTGCCCATCCTTAATTGCCATTGAGAAAATGGAGTTCCAAGATTTAGATCAGCTGCAATGAAGGAATAGATATATCTTTCCTGTTAAGGAACGAGTGTTTATGTTACAGAGACCTCAAGTTTGGAGAAGCTTTCAAACTCACTGTATGGCATTTTGGAGATTGTGGAACTGCAGCAATTGTGCACCAGCGGTGGAGGGAATGAATATTTAGAATGTCAAGGGTGGCACAGTCTACAGCTGATAGAGTTACCGCCTCAAAGTGTCAGAGACCATAGTTCAATCCTGACCTCAGGTCTTATCTGAACGGCATTTGCACGATCCCTTGCAATCGAGAATAACATATAGGATTAATGTAGGATAAGTGTAAATAGGTATTTGATGGTCAGTATGGGGTCAGGGACCAATGGACCTATTTCCGTGCTATATGACTCCATGAGTGGTGATGGGCCAGTCAAGTAGACTCTTTTTTCACAGATGGCATCGAGTCCTATGTGTGCTTTTGGAGCTGCATTCATCCAGGCAAATTGGAAAGAATCCTTTGCACTCTTGATTTGTGTTTTACAAATGGGGAATGCCTTTAGCGCGACAAATGATAAGTGACTCGTAGTAAAATTACCCGTCACTGGCCTGCACCACTGAGCCATTATGTGTCTGATGCAATTAAGTTTCTGGTGGATGACGACCTTCCCTGTAAATGGAGGTAAACTAAATAATGTTAATGTTGTTGAATGTCAAGGGTAAGTGGAAAATGTCATTGCCTAGCAGCTCCATGCATGAATTGTTGTTACTGCATGCAGGCACAGACCGATTACTGAAACTGAATGAATTGAATAGTGAACTGAATCTTCCTCCCAGCAACAGGTTGTGAGATCAAAACAAACAACTCATGGGCCATCTGTTAGAGCTCATGATATGACCCATCTAACTCAATACTCTCTTCAAAGGCAAAATGTACAGACTCAATGCAAAAGGGTGTGCAAGGGCATGTTCGCACTACCCCCCCCCCCCCCCCCCCCCCCCCCCCCCCCCCCTGTACTGAATGATGGTAACCAAGGTGATATCTGTAACCTAATGCAGAGGCAAAATGACATAACTGTTCTTCTGGCTCAACAAAATCTTTCTTCTACTTTACCACCAAGAGACATTCCTGTTTATGATGGTGCTCCTTTGCAGCATGAAGTTTTCATCATGGCATTTGAGAGAGGAGTGGAAAGAAGGACTAATGATGACTGATTGCTTGCATTTTCCAGAGCAATACACAAGAGGGCATCCAAAAGACTTAGTCCGCAGCTGACGACATTTGCCTCCAGCCCAGGGCTATCAAAGAGCAAAAGACCTGCTTAAATAATTTTTTTATAATTAACATAAGATTGCCACTGCATATATGGTCAAGGCATTTGCCTGGTCAGTGATCAGATCAGAGGATGTGAAAGCATTGCAAGCTGTACTCACTGTTCCTTATTGGTTGTTGCAATGCAATGGAACATCTCACCTATATGGAGGAAATGAATGTTGCTTCAAATATGAAGACCATCCTTCTAAAACTGCTTTAGAAGCTCAAAGACAAGTGGAGGGATAGGGCATGTCAGCTACACTAAAAGCATGGACATCAAACTAGATTTTCTGACCTGGTAGACTTCATGGAAAGACAAGTGAAGATACTGTCAGATCCAATTTTTGGAAACATCCAGGATGCTAGGCCAATTGCAACTGTCAAAAGCTCTACTTTTGCTAAAGCAAGAGAAAGGTCAAGACAAAGAGGACGCAGCTTTGCAACAACTGTAATACCTGTAGAAGCAGCAGTATAAGAAAATCGGACAACAAATGGGAGCCTTAACAATCCCTATACAAAAACTCTGGACCTTTATATTTCCAACTGCCAGAGCACAGACTTCTCTCAACATAGACACAATGTGCTGGGTCAAGAAGCATCTCTGGAAAAAAATTAATAGGTGACATTTTGGTTTGGGATCCTTCAGAGTCCTTTCCATTTTCTCTGGCGATGCTGCTTGACCTGCTGAGTTATTCGAGCAGTTTGTTTCTATCTTTGGTACACCTCTTACCCATTCCAGTCTCACTCCTTCTAAGCGCACAGCACTCTGCTCACCAAGTAAAAAACACTCCCTTCTGGATTAATAACCTAATGTACCTCCATGCCTCTTTTTGGAGGCTATCCATATAACATATAACATATAACATATAACAATTACAGCACGGAAACAGGCCATCTCGGCCCTACAAGTCCGTGCCGAACAACTTTTTACCCTTAGTCCCACCTGCCTGCCCTCATACCATAACCCTCCAATACCTTCTTATCCATATGCCTATCCAATTTATTTTTAAATGATACCAACGAACCTGCCTCCACCACTTCCACTGGAAGCTCATTCCACACCGCTACCACTCTCTGAGTAAAGAAGTTCCCCCTCATGTTACCCCTAAACTTCTGTCCCTTAATTCTGAAGTCATGTCCTCTTGTTTGAATCTTCCCTATTCTCAAAGGGAAAAGCTGGTCCACATCAACTCTGTCTATCCCTCTCATCATTTTAAAGACCTCTATCAAGTCCCCCCTTAACCTTCTGCGCTCCAGAGAATAAAGACCTAACTTATTCAACCTTTCTCTGTAACTTAGTTGTTGAAACCCAGGCAACATTCTAGTAAATCTCCTCTGTACTCTCTCTATTTTGTTGACATCCTTCCTATAATTGGGCGACCAAAATTGTACACCATACTCCAGATTTGGTCTCACCAATGCCTTGTACAATTTTAACATTACATCCCAGCTTCTATACTCAATGCTCTGATTTATAAAGGCTAGCATACCAAAAGCTTTCTTTACCACCCTATCTATATGAGATTCCACCTTCAATGAACTATGCACGGTTATTCCCAGATCCCTCTGTTCAACTGTATTCTTCAATTCCCTACCATTTACCATGTACGTCCTATTTTGATTTGTCCTGCCAAGGTGTAGCACCTCACATTTATCAGCATTAAACACCATCTGCCATCTTTCAGCCCATTCTTCCAAATGGCCTAAATCACTCTGTAGACTTTGGAAATCCTCTTCATTATCCACAACACCCCCTATCTTGGTATCATCTGCATACTTACTAATCCAATTTACCAGACCTTCATCCAGATCATTGATGTACATGACAAACAACAAGGACCCAACACTGATCCCTGAGGCACCCCACTAGTCACCTGCCGCCAACCCGACAAACAACCATCCACCATTACCCTCTGGCTTCTCCCATTCAGCCACTGTTGAATCCATCTTGCTACTCCTGCATTTATACCCAACAGTTGAACCTTCTTAACCAACCTCCCATGAGGAACCTTGTCAAAGGCCTTACTAAAGTCCATATAGACAACATCCACTGCTTTACCCTCGTCAATTTCCCTAGTAACCTCTTCAAAAAATTCAAGAAGATTAGTCAAACATGACCTTCCAGGCACAAATCCATGCTGACTGTTCCTAATCAGACCCTGTTTATCCAGATGCTTATATATATTATCTCTAAGTATCTTTTCCATTAATTTGCCCACCACTGAAGTCAAACTAACAGGCCTATAATTGCTAGGTTTACTCTTAGAACCCTTTTTAAACAATGGAACAACATGCGCAGTACGCCAATCCTCGGGGACTATTCCCATTTCTAATGACATTTGAAATATTTCTGTCATAGCCCCGGCTATTTCTACACTAACTTCCCTCAATGTCCTAGGGAATATCCTGTCAGGACCTGGAGACTTATCCACTTTTATATTTTTCAAAAGTGTCAGTACTTCTTTTACTTTGAAACTCATAGTATCCATAGCTACTCTACTAGTTTCCCTTACCTCACATAATTCAATATCCTTCTCCTTGGTGAATACCGAAGAAAAGAAATTGTTCAATATCTCCCCCATCTCTTTTGGCTCTGCAGATAGCTGTCCACTCTGTCTCTCCAATGGACCAATTTTATCCCTCGTTATCCTTTTACTATTAATATAGCTGTAGAAACCCTTTGGATTTACTTTCACCTTACTTGCCAAAGCAATCTCATGTCTTCTTTTAGCTTTTCTAATTTCTTTCTTAACATTCTTTTTAAATTCCTTATACTCCTCAAGCACCTCATTTACTCCATGCTGCCTATAATTATTGTAGATCTCCCTCTTTTTCCGAACAAGATGTCCAATTTCCCTTGAAAACCAGGGCTCTTTCCAATTTTTACTGTTTCCTTTCAACCGAACAGGAACCTCGGGGATGCGTTTAACGGACTTTTTATCCTTTTTCTTAAAAAGCAGAAATTGTTGGAAAACCTTAGCAGGTTAGACAGCACATGTGAAAAGAGAAACAGTCAACAGTCACAGACCCAAAACTTTAACGGTTTCCCTTTCCATGGATGCTGCCTGATCTGCTGAGAATCTCCAGCATTTCTTGTTCTTTGTTCAGATTTCCAGTGTTTGCAGTTTTCTTTTGATTTTCAGTTTTTCCTCTTATCTTGTTTTACTGTGCCTGAAATGACAACTTGTCAATATCAATAGCACCTGGGACAAGATAACAATCTCACTTACGTCGTTCTTACCAAATGTCACACACACTGGTACAGCTATTTAAACTCTGGATGCTGGCTATGACCTCGAAGTGGCAGCATTCGGTGTGTCATTTTCCTTCCAATGTGCATTCGGTGATCAGGACTGTTCAGAGACACTTATAAAGGATTGTTACATGTCTGAATGAGGCAGTTGATGTTGCATAAATTTCTTGCATGACCTAGCTTGGATTGTGGAGCAGTGCATTTTACCAACTTACTGTTCTGTACGATGCTTCTTCAGACTAGTACCCATCAGATAATGAGTACCAATGCACGGAATTGGCATAGTTCTTTTGGCGCAGTGATTTACAGAACATGTTACCTCCCAGAGGCTCTGCTGGTAGTTATTAAGTGGACCTCAGTATGAGCCTAAGTAATGGCTCAACTCATTGTATTCAGAAGTGATCCAAACAGCTAACCACAACCACAACTATGAATGAACACTTTATGTGTTCTCAGGAGACAATTCTTCCAAAAATAATTGAATCCAGAGAGCCATAAAATTCTACCATATTTTCTACATTTAGAAGGAACTGAAAGGCCCAGAAAATTTAGATTTTTGTGAGATCTGGGTTAGTTGTTAAACTGTTCAGGCTCCCTACTTTACCAGCTAGCAGGTTGATAAACCTCTTATAACTGGCTGTTTGGAAGATGCCCAGCACAAGCTGAGGGAAATCCATGCCTAGGAGAACATCTCTTATAGAAAAATAGAAACATAGAAAATAGATGCAGGAGTAGGTCATTCGGCCCATCGAGCCAGCACCTCCATTCAATATGATCATGGCTGATCATCCAATATCAGTACCCCATTCCTGCTTTTCCTCCATATCCCTTGATACTGTTAGCCCTAAGAGCTAAATCTAACTCTCTCTTGAAATCATCCAGTGAATTTTCCTTCACTGCCTTCTGTGGCAGAGAATGCCACAGATTCACAACTCTCTGGGTGAAAAAGTTCTCAGTCCTAAATGGCCTACCCCTTATTCGTAAACTGTGACCCCTGGTTCTGGACTCCCCCAGCATCGGGAACATTTTTCCTGCACGTTCCTATCATATTCTGTGAGAAATAAAGGATAGCTTCAGTGCAAACATTTCTGCCTCCAAATAAGAGGTATTATAAGTTAGGATGTGAATGGGCAGGGTATGAACATTCTGTTACCCTTATCATAAGATCATAAAATCACGTGATAGGAGCAGAATTATGCCATTCGCCTAACAAGTCTACTCCGCCATTCAATCATGGCTGCTCTCTCCCTCCTAACCCCATTCTACTGCCTTCTCCCCATAACCTCTGAGACCTGTACTAATCAGGAATCTATCTATCTCTGCCTTAAATATATCCACTGACTTTGCCTCTAGAGCCTTTTGTCTGAAGAAATTCTTCTTCCTAAAAGAACGTCCTTTAACTCTGAAGCTATGACCTCTAGTCCTAAACTCTCGCACTTGTGCAAACATCCTCCCCACATCCACTCTATCCAAACCTTTCACTATTCTGTACATTTCAATGAGGTCCTCCCTCATTCTTCTCAGCTCCAGTGAGTATAAATGCAGTGCCATCAAATGCACATCAAAGGTTAACCTACTCATTCCTGGGATCATTCTTGTAACACATCTCTGGACCCTCTCCAGAGCCAGCACATCCTTCTTCAAATATTGCTCACAATTTTCCAAATGCGACCGGACCAATGCCTTGTAGGGCCTCAGCATTACATCCCTGTTTTTGTATACAAGCCCTCTCGAAATACATGCTAGCATTGTGTTTGCTTTCTTTACTACCAATTTGACTTGTAGATTAATTTTTTGGGAAACCTGCACAGACTCTCCCAAGTCCCTTTTCACCTTCGATTTCTGGATTATCTCCCCATTTAGAAAATAAACTATGCTTTTATTCCTCCTACCAAAATGCATGACTCCACACTTTGCTACACTATATTACATCTTCCACTTCTCTACCCACTCTCCCAAACTGTCCAGACTTCTGCAGAGTCCCTGCTTTCTCGGCACTACCTGCTCCTCCACCTGTTTATGTTGTAAGTACCCTTAAGGGTGGCCCAGTGGTGCAGCTGCTGCCTTACAGTGCCAGAGTCCCAGGTTCAATCCTGACTGCAGGTGTTGTCTGTATGAAGTTTATACATTCTCCCTCTGACCGCGTGGGTTTTCTCTGGGTGCTCCGGTTTCCTCCCACATTCTAAAGACATACAGGTTTGTAGTTTAATTGACATTGGCAAAATGTCAATTGTCCCTAGTGTGTATGATAGTGTTCATGTATGGAGTGATCACTTGGTGGCGTGGAATCGTTGGGCCAAAGGGCTTATTGCCACACTGTATCTCTAAAGTTTAAAGTGTATTGAAGGACAGAGAAGTTCTGGGAACCTTACAATAGACAATAGACAATAGGTGCAGGAGTAGGCCATTCGGCCCTCCGAGCCAGCACCGCCATTCAATGTGATCATGGCTGATCATCCCCAATCAGTACCCCGTTCCTGCCTTCTCCCCATATCCCGTGACTCCGCTATCATTAAGAGCCCTATGTAGCTCTCTCTTGAAAGCATTCAGAGAACCAGCCTCCACTGCCCTCTGAGGCAGAGAATTCCACAGACTCACAACTCTATGTGAGAAAAAGTGTTTCCTCATCTCCATTCTAAATGGCTTACCCCCTATTCTTAAACTGTGGCCCCTGGTTCTGGACTCCCCCAACATCGGAAACACGTTTCCTGCCTCGTGTCCAAACACTTAACAATCTTATATGTTTCAATAAGATGCCCTCTCATCCTTCTAAACTCCAGAGTATACAAGCCCAGCCGCTCCATTCTCTCAGCATATGGTAATACCGTCATCCCGGGAATCAACCTTGTAAACCTACGCTGCACTCCCTCAATAGCAAGAATGTCCTTCCTTAAATTAGGGGACCAAAACTGCACACAATACCCCTGGTGTGGTCTCACTAGGGCTCTGTACAACTGCAGAAGGACCTCTTTACTTCTACACTCGACTCCTATTGTTATAAAGGCCAACATGCCATTCACTTTCTTCACTGCCTGCTGTTACCTGCATGCTTACTTTCATAGACTGATGAACAAGGACCCCCAGATCCCGTCGTACTTCCCCTTTTCCCAACTTGACGCCATTTAGATAGTAATCTGACTTCCTGTTTTGATACCAAAGTGGATAACCTCACATTTATCCACGTTAAACTTAATCTGCCATGCATCTGTCCACTCCCCCAACCAACAAATAAATGTGAATTTATGGAATTTCCTGGAATCAACATATCTGTGTTATATGGGACAGAGACAAATTTACTGGAACATGTATTACAATGAATGTGTGACTAATATACTAGAATGTCGGCTTTTTGGAAAATATCCAGCTACAACACATAGGCAGGCAGGAAGGCAAGATTTGTAGAACTGGAAATGTAACTGGATTGCAGTATGAATTGATTTTGTTTCCCACCCCACCCACAAGTAACATAGAGAGTTATGTTACACATAGTAATTTATTAACAGAACCCGTTGTTTTAACAATTGGATTTGTTTAAGTGTTGCACCCAGTATTAGTCGGAACACTATCACCGGAGAGTTGCGTAACAGGATGTTGATCATACTTTCTCACACCGGGGGCACATAAATGATTCATTCAACTTAATTTCCTTCTAGCTTAACCTATGAAGCCACGAATAAAGGTTGAGATCATGATGGAGACCTGTGACTGGATCTGTTGATGACCTGTGGCTGATGCTGTGGAAGTGGTATGATCTTGTACTGTGTGACTACTCATATGCCCATTTCAATTGTACATCCACCCACATGCTAGTTGCCATTCAGTCCTGGAGCTCACAAAGTTAGAAAAGAGTAACAACTCAGTGCTTTCTGAGCCAAGAATTAAAGTGGGCATTGCATTGAAGTGGGCATTGCATTCTTGATGGCACAATTGTGGCAAAGAGCCACTTTGTATGTGCACTCACAGATCACCATAGGAGATCCGTTTCCCCTGTGGCTATCAAACTGCACAACTCCTCCTCCTTCTGTTGTGGGTTAGACTGATTCTCCTCCCCCCCATCAGCCCCCTCTGCAATCTTTGCACATCTCCAACCCTGGACTGTCCACTCGTCACTTTAATTTCATGTTTCTTGTTGTGTTTTACGATTGTTGGCAGAGCTATTTCCCACCTGGGATAAATAAAGTTCTATTGTATCGTATCGTATTGTATCATATCATATCATATTGTATTGTGCAGTAGTTTGAAGCTATGCACGGCAAAATTAGTAATGTCTGCTATTGAGGTTGTTCTTTCCACTGCCTCCATTGCCTGGCCAACACCAAATGCCTGCTTGAAATTCAGTTTTACCCTATCAAGAGAATTTGTTCGCTCCACACCTCCACATGCCACAATATTTCCTCTAAACACATACCAGTGTCTGCAATTCATTTTCAACCTGTGACGCCAACCACAACAAATGTTCTCGCTTGCTTAATTTGTGTCAGACTAGAGGTGGGGCATGCATCATGTATAATTTGTTTAAACAAGTTTTCAAATGCTTTATCTCCAGCATATTTTATGAAATCAACTTGAATATTTTAACACCTTTGAGGGGAGTAAAAGATAGACCAGCCATAATTGAATGGCAGAGTGGACTTGATGGGCCGAACGGCCTAATTCAGCTCCTATCACTTATGAATTAATGTCCTCAATTGGCTACCGCTGCAAATGCTCAAGACTTAACAAATGAACATTTAAGTCAACCAAATCAAACCCTCGAACTGGAATAATTCAATTTCCTCCATTGTTTGTTTATCATGTTTATTATATGTGACCAAGAGTATGTTTCTGCCCCCTAATCCTTTATGATGGTGTGGCTTGGGTCATAATATTAATATTAATTTGGACCCCCCTCCCAGAAATATTATCTGTGCTGATTCGAATGGCAGTATTGGATCTTTTACATCCATCTGAATTGCACGTCCACCTGAAAAGCCTAGTCAGATTGGAGTTTTGCTTCCTCATTTGAGAGGCCATCCCATAACCCCTTCCAGTAACTTTCTCATTCCTTCAATCCCACAAATGTCTTTCTGCTGCCTGAAATTCCATTTCTGCCCGCTGGCCGCTAGATAACAGGTTCAATCATTGAATCATTGAATTGAATTGAATTGAATACTATGTTTCGGGTGCATACCTGAAGGCCAAGCAGAGAGCCTAGGTGCCTGTGTCAAAACTGGATGTCTTGAATGAAAGGCAGACCTCTGGCAATGCTGCACCACCATTAACACTGACTCTCTGGGAGATCAAATGTTTATCCAGTTGGTGGGATTTCAGAGAACCATGACATAGCCTGGTGTTACAGATGTTGTTATGCTCACACCAGTCCTGGCAGCTTTGCAGCCATTCTGTTCCTGATGGAAAGGCAGAAGAGCAAATGGATAATGGGAACACTATATGGGAACACTATAAAGTAGGGCAGGAATCAATAACAAACAACACAATTAAAGCTGCATCTTTAGACTTTTGAGCTACAGTGTGGAAACATGTCCTTTGGCCCACTGAGTCTGCGCCGACCAGCGATCACCCTGTACATTAGCACTATCCTACACACTAGGAACAATTTACTGAAGCCAATTAAGCTACAAACCTGTGTGGGAGGAAACGGAGCACCCGGAGAAAACCCACGGGATCCCAGGTAGAACATACAATCTACGTACAGACAGCACCCGTAGTCAAGGTTGAACCCTGGTTTCTGGTGCTGTTATGCAGCAACTCTACCGCTGTGCCAATGTGCCACTCTATGAAGGCAAAAGATGTATCTCAATGCTTCAGGTTGAAAGGGTCATGACCTAGAACATCATTTATGCCTTTTGTCTCAGCAGGGGCTAGTTGAAGTCTGCAGAGTTCTTCCAGAGCTCCGTATTTTAAATTCCGGATTCCAGCAACTGTAGTCTCTTTTGTCTTCAGAGACAAGAGATATTTGTCACTGGGGTGGTGTTGGAAAAGGAATAAAATAAATGATGAACTTTGCAAGTTACTGGAAGATAAGAAATGAAAACCTGAGGGAAAGACATCAATCAGCAACAAAAAGAGAAATGGACTGGGGGGGGGGGGGAGCACCATACGTAACAAATGATAAAACTATTTATTCTAAACAGGTGTTCAATCCTGCTGCACACTGGAAGAGAAGTAAAACACGCAGGCAGAACATGCCTGAAATTACAGTTTTAAAAAGGAGAATTAAAATCAGTCTGAATCAATCTCGTCTTTCTAAAATAGCATGAAAACTAGGCAGAGGCTCAAACTTGTCAAGAATAAGTTGAATTGTCAAATTTAAGAGTGTTTTAATACTCTGCAAAGCATGGGATTACTTGCCTGCTACAGTCACTGTTGTACTGTACATGTCTCATGGCCATCAGTTTTACTTGAGCAAGATCCCTCAGACCGCACGTGACACTAATAGATGTGTACATTCATTTTGGTGGTTTTGGCTTTTTGATCGAAGGGTAAAGCACTTCCTTCTATCAAAGCTGTGGTTGATTTTTTGTTTGCAGTATTAGAGAACATACTGTATACTCAATTTTCCCGCTTGCTGCCTTAACGGACTTGTTTTAAACAGTGTGCATTGGACTGTCATAAATACATATGAGGTGATTTTGTGTTGAATATTGCAATCCATTACCAAGGCTCAAAATGTGCACATATCCAGTGTAAAGTAGTCAGAAGAATCATCCCGTAGCTTGTGGTTAGCTTGTGTTCTGGAGGCTCAGCTGACAGTGGATGAAAGGGCTGAGAGTGAAGGGAAGCTGTGGTTGGCAGATAGACAGAGTCCAAGTCGAGGAAGAGCAACCACAGCAGGCAGTACTGTCTGGAGACTGGCTTATGAACAGATAAGCAGAGATTCAGCAAATCTATCACTGTGCATGATTCTGAGCAGCACACAATCTTGGCAAGCCTGCGATTTTTATCTGACAGGTGCACGAGGTATTACTTATGTCTGCGCTCTAAGCTCAGATCTGATTTGCTATCTAGTTATAAAATTTTAGAATAATGGAATGATGATTACGTGCAGGCATTAAATCTAAAATGGTGGTGACACCTATTTTATATTTATCTAAATCCCTGCCATTTTCTACATAGATGCACACAATCTGGAAGTTTTGTTTTCAGTCGTGTTTGAAACTTTAACCCACTCTGTTCACTCGGCTTATCAAATATATTTTATTCTTGTTTTCAGATTCAAGATTCAATCTGTATTGTCATTGTGCAGTGTACAGTACAGAGACAATGAAATGCAGTTAGCATCTCACCCAGAAGAGCGAACATAGAATAATGGACCAGTAAAATATATATATGTACATACAGTAGCAGTAGTGCAATTTTTCTGGGGGAAGGAGTGTCCGGGGGGGAGGGGGGGGTGTGACTGGCAATCACCAAGGTGCAGAGTTAAGTTGTGTAACAGCCGCAGGGAAGAAGTTGTTCCTGAACCTGCTGGTCTGGCAACGGAGAGACCTGTAGCGCCTCCCGGATGGGAGAAGGGTAAACAGTCTGTGGCTGGGGTGAGAGCAGTCCTTGACGATGCTGCGCTCCCTTCGCAGACATCACTTGCTCTGGACAGACTCAATGGAGGGCAGTGAGACCGGTGATGCGTTGGGCAGTTTTCACCACCCTCTGCAGTGCTTTCCGGTTGGAGACCGAGCAGTTGCCATACCATACTGTGATACAGTTGGTAAGGATGCTCTCGATGGTGCAGTGGTAGAAGTTCACCAGAATCTGAGGAGACAGATGGACCTTCTTTAGTCTCCTCAGGAAGAAGAGACGCTGGTGAGCCTTCTTGACCAGTGTTGAGGTATTGTGGTTCCAAGAGAGGTCATCAGAGATGTTGACCCCCAGAAACCTGAAGCTGGAAACACGTTCCACCTCCGTCCCGTTAATATGGATGGGGGTGTGCGTGCCACCCCTAGACCTTCTGTAGTCCACAATGAGCTCCTTGGTCTTCTTGGAGTTAAGGGCCAGGTTGTTGTCAGCGCACCATGCTGCTAGGAGCTGGACCTCCTCCCTATAGGCTGACTCATTGTTGTCGCTGATGAGGCCAATCACCATTGTATCATCTGCATACTTGATGATGGTGTTAGTACCATGTACAGATGTGCAGTTTTAAACGTGATATTATGTGGTGAAAGCCTTGCCTTTCCATGTGGGTGGCCTGTTACAATCGGATGGGCCTTATTTCCCACTTGCTGATTTTAACATGTCCTCTGATCAATTACAACTCATGGAGTCCTATTTAAAAGTGCAAACTGTGCTCTTATTTTGTGGGCCCAAATGTTAGTTTTACATACGACTTGCTCCAAGAAGCCACAGTAGCTAACACAGCGAGTGAAGTTAGACCATTGTACAAAAAACACCAGACAGGTAAACTCTCAAAACATTAAGCAAAAAAATCTATGTGGGTTCCAGAGGAGTAATCGAATTTCCCTGGGCTACATGTAAAACAAGTTTCACCCACTCTTGCCCCGACAGCAGTTTGTCTCTGTTTTACTCACAATTGTTTTGTAAGCCAGTGCGAACCTCCTTCATCCTGCCCACTGATAGATAGCTCATCAATGAGGCCCGGGAGGTAATGGATGCTGTCAATCTTTGCATATGGGCGGCACGGTGGCGCAGCGGTAGAGTTGCTGTCTCACAGCATTTGCAGCACCAGAGACCCGGGTTCAATCCCGACTACGAATGCTGTCTGTACGGAGTATTTATATTCTCTCCGTGACCTGTGGGTTTTCTCCGAGATATTCGGTTTCCTCCCACACTCCAAAGATGTACACGTTTGTAGGTTATTGACTTGGTATAAGTGTAAATCGTTCCTAGTGTGTGTAAGATAGTGGCAATTTGTGGGGATTGCTGGTCGGTGCCGACTCCGTGGGCAGAAGGGCCTGTTTCCGCGCTGTGTCTCTAAACTAAACTAAACTAAACTAAATATGGTGAGTGCTAAGAAACATCTGAAGACCATTAAAAACAAAACAAATGATTAAAAATGAAAACTATTGAAATTAGTTTAAAAATGTTACCAATGATGGTTTGAAATAATTAAACATGCTCCTCAGACAAATGGTATTTTACACTCACTCTGAGTTAATGGTTAATCTACTGGCACCAAGAATAATCGTCTATTTGATTGATCTGATGGCAGTTCCAAGTTAGGTGGCACAGATCAATACTTTATAATTTTGTGCCAGCATAAGTCTTTGAATACACTCAATCTCTGATCGTTGATCTGCAAAACAAGATAGCAATTCCTGTAAATAGGTGATATAAAAGTAAAATGCTGCAACCACTCAGTAGGTCAGGCAGCGTTTGTGCAAAATTAATGTAAATACCAAGTATTTTATACATATATTAAAAGCAACAAGTTAGCTAGCGAAAGGGTGGGTCCACTCAAGGCCAAAAAAGTGAACGTAGGCCTGGAGCCAGAGGGCAAGGTACTAAATTAATCAGTGTTTGCCAAGGAAAAGGACATGGGTGAAAGGGTGATCAGGGAGGGGTATACTGATATTCTTGGGCATGGTGATATTAAGAAGGAGGTGTTGGGACTTTTGAAGAACATAATGTGTGAAAACTATCAAGGGCCTGATTAAATCTACCCCAGGATACTGGCGGAGGCAGATTTCTGGGCCCTGACTGAGATCTTTGCATCCTCTTTAACCCCACGCGAATCTCAGAAGATTCGAGAATAGCAAATGTTGTTCCTTTGCGCAGGAAGGCAAAGGGGATAATCAAGGAAATAACAGCTGAGCAAACCTTACATCAATGGTAGTGAAATTATTGGAAAAGGTTTTTAGATACAGCATTTACTCACATTTGGAAAGGCATGGACTTGTTAAGGATAGTCAACATGCTTGGCATAGGGGAACGTATGCCACACAAACTTGATTGAGTTTTGTGAAGAGGTAACAACGGTAATTCAGGAGGATAGGGTAGTGGATGTTGCTTATGACTATTTTAGTCATAATTTGACAAGGTCACTCATGGTGAACTGCTCCAGAATATAAAGACAGATGGGATCAACGATGCATGGCAGATTTAAAATCGTCTTGGAGTGCTGTCATTCCGACTGGATGCTTGTGACTGGTGGTATTTCATCCCATCCACCTGCATGGTGGTTATACGGCAGCACGGTGGCACAGCGGTAGAGTTGTAACCTTACAGAGATCGGGGTTCAATCCTGACCACGGGTGCTGTCTATACAGAGGTTGTACCGCGTGGGTTTATCCGGGTACTCCAGTTTCCTCCCACACTCCAAATACATACAGGTTTGTATGTTAATTGGCTACGGTAAAGATTGTAAATTGTTCCTAGTGTGTAGGATAGTGCTTGTGTACGGGAATCGCTGGTCGGCACAGACTCAGTGGGCCGAAGGGTCGGTTTCTGTGTTGTATCTCTGAACTAAATTAAACTAAACTAAACCTCAAGGGTGGTTGATGTCATCATTTTTTTTATTATCACCACTGTTCAGAAACATTTTAAAACTATTTAAATATGTGATTAAATAAATGTTAATCAATTAAAAGCAACATATATCACTTTAATCACTTATTTGAGAGATGAAAATGCCTTTAATCGTTTCTGAAAACATTTTGAAATCATTAAGAGATTATAGTAATTAAATATTTTGAATATAAGGTGAATAGCCAGAATCTATTCCCCAGGGTCGGCGAGTCCAAAACAAGAGGACATTTATTTAAGGTGAACAAGGAAGGATTTAAATGGGACCACAGGGGCAATATTTTTACACAAAGGGTGGTAGAAGACGGAAATAAATGCCAGAAGAAGAGGTAGCGGTGGGTACAATTATGGAATTGAAAATTCATTTGGATAGGTACACAGATAGGAAATGTTTGGAGGATATGGGCCAGGTGCAGCAAGTAGGGCTAGCTGGGTTAGGCAACTTGGTCGGCATGGACGTGTTGGGCCAAAATGTCTGTCTCCTTGCTGCGTGGCCCCATGACTATTTGAAAATTAATCACTGACTTTGTCTCCTATTCCTGAGGTACGGTGAAGTCTCAGATTGGGCCTGATCCTAGCACTCTCAGCAAGGCTGGGCACTGCTGGAGCGATGCAGAGTTATGGTTTTGGATATGTTTTTTACAACAAATAACATTTATTTTTAAAATTAAAAAGATATCTCGATCTGGGAGAGGCAAGACTTTGCGGACGGAGCTCGAGGAAGATCCTCCGCCTCTTTCTTGAACAGGACGACCAGCTGGAACCAGTGAGGATCATTGGTCAAACTGCGGTGACCTTCCAACAGCAACACTGTGACTTCCGTGTTTGTGTGCGTGTGCCTGGAAATCCACAGGCGAAACATTGGCATCCTCCAACATTTCCCTTGCTTAAAGTTTCTTGTTAAAACAATGAAGTGTCAGTGAAAGCCACACAAAGTCAAAAAGCCAAGTTAGTTGTTGAATTTCCTCTTCCCTGTGGGATCTGGGATTGAGTCCAAGCCAGATTTTTGAGTGCTGATTTTTAGTCACCACTTTCATTGTGAAATTGTAGGCATTGCAATGCATAGAAAAGGGAAGAATATCTCAAGTTCATTGTCATATGTTTGAGATACAGGTGCAATGAAAATCCCCGCTAGCAGAGGCATCGCAGACACACAGACTCTGACAAACGCACAAAAACAAATTATACATACAATTCTAAAATAATGAAAGCAGTGCAAAAAACAAGACATTAGTGCAAAAACATTATTGGAAACAAACAGGTCCATAGTAGTGCAAGAGAAAGGCTAGAGGGTTCTGTTATCAAGGTAGGATTAGGGTTGTGCAGGAAAGTGACGGTTGTAGGAAAGCAGCTATTCTGTGGGTCTTCAGGCTTCTGTATCTCCTGCCTGATGGTAGCAGTGAGAAGAGGGCAAGTATTGGGTGGGATTTTCAGAGCACCAGGTCTTGGAGCTTGGTGATGCGATTGGAGGAGAAGATAGTGTTGAATGATCGAGCTGTAGTCAATGAACCTAAGGTACGTGTTCCTGTTATTCAGATGGTCCAGCAGAGCAGAGTGTAGAGCCAGAGGGAAAGTATCTGCCATTGACCTGTTGGTATGATAGGTAAATTGGAGCAGACCCAGGTCATATCTGAGGCAGGAGTTGATTCAGGCCCTAACCGAACGCCTGAAGTATTTTAATACGGTGGATGTAATAGCGACCGGATGATAGTCATTGAAGCAGCTCACCATACTCTTCTTGGCACTGGTATGATAGTTCTCTCAATTACTTTCACATGCCTTTCACTCTAAGGGTTTATATGGAAGAACAAGTTGAGAGAACACCAATCCAACATTTGTCTGCTAATGCTTTAATTATTTCCTCTAAATCAAACTCTGAAATCTAGCTTGCAAAGGAATGTACACAAACTAAGTCTTTGGCTGTTTTAACATATGCCTTCAATATGTGGTGGGGAAAAAAAGCCAATGATAATTGGGACATATTTTGGAATAATGTTTCAAGTGGAAAACAAATATTTCCTGTTTGCATAAAATAACTATTGCACAATCTTTAGTACAAGGAAAACATTTAAAAAAATGTTCGTAACATAGTAACTATTCAGAACATTTGGAACCGCTGGTGTCAAGAGACAATAGGAAGGGTTTACTGCAGTTCCACCAGCTGGTATGGCACTCATCCAATACATTTGACTTCTGCTTCAGTCAGAGAACCCAAGCAATGCTGGTGACTTGGCCACAAGTAAAATCTAGGCTGGTTCTCCAGTGCAGTGTTCAGAGAGTGTTGCATTGTCAGGGATAATACCTTCCAAATAGGACACTAAACTGTGATCCTGCCCACTCTCTCAGATGGATATAAACAAAACAATTGTGTTGCAGAGGATCATGGGAGACCACAAGTGGTCTGGTTGATGGAAATTGGACACATTTGGCTACATAACTGTATTTGAGAACTAAACTTTGTCTATAAAGCTGGTATCGATAATGGAACCAGAAATATTGGCTGTTGTAAAACTCAATACTGAATCTGTGGAATTATCTGCCTCAGAATGCAGTGGAGGCCAATTCTCTAGATGCTTTCAAGAGAGAGTTTGATAGAGCTCTTAAATATAGTGGAGTCAAGGGATATGGGGAGAAGGAACAGGGTATTGATTGTGGATGATCAGCCATGATCACAGTAAATGGCGGTGCTGGCTCGAAGGTGCCGAATGGCCTACTCCTGCACAAATTGTCTATTGTCTATTATTGTGTATTGGTTCAATTATATCTTTCAGAGAAGAAATTTACCATAGTTACCCACTCTGATCTAAAAAAAGTCATGGAGCTGTAGAGACATAGTGTTTAGTTTAGTTTAGAGATAGAGCAAGGTTACTTAGGCCCACTGAGTCCATGTCAACCATTGATCACCCTTTCACACTAGTTCGATGTTATCACACGTTGTCATCCACTGCTTACTCATTAAGGACAATTTTACAGAGATCAAATAACCTCCAAACCCACACGTTCTTGGGATGTGAGTGGAAATTGGTGATCCTGTAGGAGACCCATGTAGTCACAGGGAGAACGTGCAAACTCTACACACCTGAGGTCAGGATCTAACCCTCTCTGGTGTTGTGAGGCAGCAGCTCTATCAGCTGAACTGTAAAATATAGATCCATTCAATGAATAAAAAATAATAAAAAAGTAAGATTGCAATAAAAATGTATCTGGTCTACATCTATCCTTGCTATGTGTAAATTGGCTGTCAAAATTATTTTCTAATATTACAATAGCGACTACATTTCAGAACACTTAATTGGCTGGGAAGTGTCAAGACATCCTGAAAAAGACGTGATGGCTATTATATGAATTCCAACCTGTCCGTTTGTTTGGAAACACAAGGGAGGATAATGGAAATTTAAGATGATTTCCATCATTTCCTCAATGTCTTCATCTTCATAATCCTCACCGAAAGGACTGTAACTGGGCATTTCTTCAGCTTTCACCATAAAATATACCAGTTTGATTCCTCCTGCTTCATCATCTAAAACAATGGAGCTGCTGGAAGAACTCAGTGGGTCATGAAGCGCCTCAACATGAAGTATTGAATGTCCATTTTTCCTCCACAGATGCTGCTTGATCCAACAGGTTCATCCAGCAGGTCTCCTTTCTCTGCTCCAAATTCCAGCACCTGCAGTGTCTTGTGCCCATCCTGACGATTCCTTTGCCATCCCCTCCAGCTATTAACTGTCAGTAACTAATTAGAGCCAATCAGCACGGCTCTGTCCATGGCTAGTCATGTCTTATGAAATTGATTGAGTTGTTTGAGGAGGTGATGAAGGTGATCGATGAGGGTCGGGCAGTGAATGTCGTCTACTTTGACTTTAGTAAGGTAATTGATAAAGTCCCTCATGATAGCTTCATCTAGAAGATTAAGATGGATGGGATCCATAGTAATTTGGTTGTTTGGATTCAGAACTGGCTTATTCATAGAAGACAGTGGGTAGTGAGTAGGAAAGAACTGCAGATGCTGGTTTAAATCGAAGGTAGACACAAAATACTGGAGTAACTCAGCGGGTCAGGCAATAACTCTGGAGAGAAGGAATGGGTGACGTTTCGGGTCGAGACCCTTCTTCAATGGGTAGTGGTGGAAGGGTGTTAGTCTGGATGAAGGTCTGTGATGTGGAGTTGCAAAGGGATTGGTGTTTGGACCTCTGCTGTTTGTGATGCATATAAATTACTTGGTCATAAATGTAGATGATTGGTTAGTAAATTTTCTGACAACATCCTGTTGGGTACCATGTTGGGAACTAACATCCTGGCGGGCAGGTTTGCTAATGCTACAGGGGAGGGTTTAAACTAGATTGGCAGTGGGGTGGGATATCATAAAGGACAGAGGCAGATGAGAGGTTAGAAGTTGGTATGGAGGGTGGTGAGGGAAAGGTTAGTGGACAGAATATGCAAGTGAAAGACGGAGAGCGAGGAAGGAGGGTTGGTTTAAACTGCTCGTATATTAAAGCAAGAGGCCTGACAGGTAAGGCAGATGAGCTTAGGGCATGGATGGGTACGAGCAACTGGGATGTTGTAAACATGACTGAATCCTGGTTCAGGGACGGGCAGCACTGGCAGCTCAATGTTCCAGGGTATAGGATTTTCAGGACGGGGTGAGAGAAGAGGAGGGGGGGGGGGGGGGGGGGGGGGGGGGGGATGCATTGTTGGTTAAGGAGGATGTCACGACAGTGGTCAGAGGTGACATTATGGACGGTTCATCTAGTGATGCTATATGGGTGGAGCTGAGGAACACGAACAAATATGTCAGGAGATTGCGGACAGCTGCAGGTCAAATAAGGTTTTTGTAGTAGGGGATTTTAACTTTCCCAATATAGACTGGGAAATCATTGTGTGAAGGGTTTAAATGGGCTGCAATTCCTCAAAGGTGTACAGGAGAGTTTTCTCAAGCAGTATGTAGAGGCCCCCACACGTGAGAGGGCAACACTGGATCTAGTATTGGGAAATTTGGAAGGGGAATTTAATGAAGTGTTTGTGGAGGAGTCTTTTGGGACCAGTGACCACAGTTCGATTAGGTTTAAGATAGTTATGGATCGGGACAGAGAGGGCCCACTTGTTAAAACGCTCAACTGGGGTAAGGCCAACTTTGAAGGTATGAGAGAAGGTCTCACTTAAGTTAACTGGAGCAGTTTATTTGAGGGGAAAGGAACGTCAGCCAAGTGGGATATTTTTAAAAGTGTGCTGACAAAAGCTCAGGATACGTATGCCCCCATTAGAGTGAAGGGCAAAGCAAACAAATGGCTGATGAGGGAAATTGAGGCATTGGTCAAAAATAAGAAGGATACATAGGATAGGTATAGGCAATTGGGATCAAGTACATCCCTGGAGGAGTTTTGGTAACTAAGGAGGAAACTGAAAAAGAAGATCAGAAGGGCAAAAATAGGCCAGAAGAGAGCTCTGGCAGGTAGCGTGAAGGACAATCCCAAGTGTATGGCTCCTTGAATGTTGAGTCGCAGGTAGATAAGGTGGTCAAAAAGGCTTTTGGCACATTTCCCTTCATCAGTCAGTGTGTAGGATATAGAAGTATTGAAGTCATGTTGCAGTTGTATAAGATGTTGGTTTGACCGCATTTAGAATACTGTGTTCAGTTCTGGGCACCATGTTATAGGACAGATATGGTCAAGCTTGAAAGGGTTCAGAGAAGATTTACGAGGCTATTGCCAGGACTAGAGGGTGTGAGCTATAGGGAGAGGTTAAGTAGACTTGGTCTCTATTCCTTGGAGCGTAGGAGGATGAGGGGTGATCTTATAGAGGTGTACAAAATCATGAGAGGACTAGATCGGGTAGATGCACAGAATCTCTTTCTCAGAGTAGGGAAATTAAAGACCAGAGGACATAGTTTTAAGGTGAAGGGGAAAAGATTTAATAGGAATCTGAGGGGAACATTTTCACACAATGGGTGGGTGTATGGAACAAGCTGCCATATGAAGTAGTTGAGGATGGGACTATCCCAACATTTAAGAAACAGTTAAACAGGTACATGGATAGGACAGGTTTGGAGGGATATGGACCAAGCGCAGGCAGGTGGGACTAGTGTATCTGGGACATGTTGCCCGCTGTGGGCAAGTTGGGACCTAGGGCCTGTTTCAACACTGACTCTATGACTTTATGACATCTAAATTGGTGGAGGTGCAGACAGTGAGAAAGGCTGTTTCAAATATACAACAGGATATAGATCAGCCACAGAAATGGGAGGAGCAATGACAGATGGAGTTAATCCGAGTTAGTATGAGGTGTTGCAATTGGGAAGGTTGACTGCAAAAGGAAAGTATATAGTTAATGGCAGGATCCTCAAAAGCATTGATGTACAACGGTCCTTGTCCTCCTCCCTTGAAAGTGGCCACACAGGAAGATAGAGTGGTAAAGAAGGAACATAGTCACCTCATTACATGAAGGATATGGAGGCTTTGGAGAGGGTGCAGAAGAGGTTTTGCATAATGCTTCTTGGATTCAAGGGTATTAGCTATAAAAATAGGTTGGACAAACTTGAATTGTTTTCTCTAGAGCATGGATGTTGAGGGGAGGCCTGGTAAGGGTACATATAATTATGAGAGGCATGGATAGGGTAGAATGTCAGAACCTTTTGGACTAAGAGGCAGAATTTCAGTTTCAGTTTAGTTTATTGTCACATGAACCGAGGTACAGTGAAAAGCTTTTGTGGCATGTGAATCAGTCAGCAGGAAGATAATACATGATTACAATTGATCCATTTAGATACATGATAAGGGAATAATGTTTAGTGCAAGGTAAAGCCAGCAAAGTCCAATCAAGAATAGTCCGAGGGTCATCAAAGAGGTAGATATTAGTTCAGCACTGCTCTCTGTTTGTGGTAGGATGATTCAGTTGCCTGATAACAGCTGGGAAGAAACTGTCCCTGAATCTGGTGGTGTGTATTTTCACAACTATACCATTTGTCTGATTTGAAAGGGGAGAAGAGGGAGTGGTCAGTATGTGATTATGTTGCTGGCCTTGCCGAGGCAGCGTGATGTACTGTATAAATGTACTGTATAAATGGAGAATAGAAAGGAAGTTGGTTTGAGTGATGGTCTGGGCTGCGTCTGCAATTCACTGCAATTTATTGCTGTCTTGGATGAAGCTGTTCCCAAACCAAGCTGGGATGCATCCTGATAAAATGCTTTCTACATTTAAGGTGAAAGTCGTAAAATTAAAAGGAGATGTAGGGGGCAAGTTTGTTTACACAGTGAGTGGTGGGTGCCTTAAATGTGTGCAAGGGGTAGTACTGGAGGCAGGCATGATTTGGGGATTTAAGGGGCTTTTAGATTGGCACGTGCATATGCAGCATAATGAGGGATATGGATCATATGCAGACAGAGGAGACTAGTTTAACTTGGCTTCATGCTTGACATAGAAATTATGGGCAGAAGGGCCTGTTCCAAGTAAATGAACCCAGCCTATCCAGTCTCTCATCAGACAGTAGATGCAAGAGTGATAAAATCTAAACATTTTTTGTTAAACAAGTCTGATATAGAGCCTATTTAAGGTCAATTTCTATTTTAAAATACAAATACCTGTAGTTGTTTATGCACTAATATTTGTGTTAAATATAACTGGCCTCTTGTGATTTGTTCACTGGTGAATGAAAAAGCGTGATGGTCACCTTATCTGCAAAAGAGGTTAGCACGCAACAAAAGCTTTTACGTGACATTAACCCAAACTAAACTGAAACTCAAAAGTTCTATATAACCAGCAGCACTCAAAATCCTGTACACCTTTAGCTAAGTAAAACCTCGAAAGTGGAATGTGTGTGGTTAAAAATGGTTGTGGCTGATCCAGCAGTTATGTTATTATGCTGTGGACATAGCTTGCCAATTTTCCATGTAGTTGAATATCTGACAGTATAGCGGCTGTACTGTAACGTAGCTAGGCATTCAGGGAGTCCTGGAGCACAGGCATTCACTATTATAAGTGGGTTATTCGCAGAGCCTACAACCTTTGCCACATCCAGTATACTCAGCTCTTTTCTGAAGTTAATTAAATTGGCTGACAAATGTCACCTCTGATGGTGGTGCCCTAAGGAGAAAGCCAAAAGGAGTCATCCACCTAGGATTTCTGACTTCGAGTTTCAAGTGCCCATATCATGTCCTTTGCACTTCTGTGCCTTGTTCCTTTCACGTATGGGACAGAGATGTTCACAGAGTTTGGTCCACAGTTAGCAGGTTTGGAAAGTGGCATTGAAAGCAATAACCTCCACATCAGGTCACTTTGTCACTTTGCCAATGTGACATTGTTGCATATATTGACATTGTTGCATATTGTTCTCCTACAGAGCCACATGCAATAAAGACGAAATACCGCCTCGCAATGTTCTGTTTTCAAAAACTAGTTTCTTGTTATCTGGAAGTATGCACTACTTTTTGTGAATACGTTAAACTCTCTACTTGAGGTATTATTATTTATAAATCCTAAATAGTATTAATATTGATTTAAGCATTTAATTTTTTTTCAAATGGTCACTTCAGTCTCTGCTTATCTGATTTTTTAATGGTCAGGGGAAGTTGAAACGTCTCTTGAACTAAACATTAAAGGTAGACAAAAATGCTGGAGTAACTAAACATTCATTATTTATATATTTAGAATTCTGGATCAATGACTTATTTACGAATAAAATTTCTGTTATAATTACTACCAACATAAAATATTTTTTGAAAATTAAAAGAATGAAATCACAAAATTCCAATAATATACTTATTTTCATCCTTATGCTTTCCTACAATTTATTTATTTGTTTTTTTATTTTTGGAATTTTGGTCTTTTTTTACAAACCATTATTATGAGATTTTTGGATAGGAATATGGTTATGCAGGAAATGGTGCAAAATGGATTATATGCTGGCAGATAAGAGTTGGTTTTAGAATCATATCCGGCACAGACACATTGGGCTGAAGGGCCTGTTCCTGTGCTGTACTGTTCTATGTTGTTCTATGTTCTATTATCTCTTTTTTTAACAGCTACGTTAAAATTCTTTGTGTGAAAATCAGAAAGAATAGGCTCTGCAGTCTTCCACCCCCCTTCTCAGAAGCAGCATTGACTCTCTTTATAATGAGGTCAGTGAGAAGAATTTTAACAAGGTGTCTGTGTTGCATGACCTCCAGCATTGTGTGAAGCATGTGATGTTCTGGCTCCCTTGTAAGCTCACCTATAGTTCTGTTCACAACCTATTAAATGCATTAACTGCCTCTCTGACAGGAAATTGTATTCCTGACTTTAGAATCGGTGTGTTTCACATTCCTATTAATATGCTCAATTATTTTTCTCTCTCCTCTTCCAGTGAAGGGTGCCTACCTGAAATAGTTGCCTGCCTTTCTCTTTGCATGTAAAGTTTCAGCTTAGTTTTTCATTTACATTGATATTTCAACCATGTGCTTGCTATTTTTAAAATTTGCTTTCTTTAGTTTGCACCATTTGCATGAGTGAAGAATTTGAAAAAAATATTGCCCATTTCTTAATTTAGCTATTTGTCTTCTCTCCGTTGTTGCTACTTCTTTGAAGCAAAAGCCAAACAAGTCAGTCTGAACATGGACAGAAAGCGGAGCCATTGTTTCAGGTTGTTCGTAATTCTAGACTTTGCCACTTTGATTTCTTAATCATGCCGGTCCTCAGGTTTGGTTCATTTTTGAGGGTTCTCTAGTCAGAGGGTGATGAATCTGTGGAATTCTTTGCCAGACTTATTTGCTGTGGAGGCCAAGTCAGTGGATATTTTTAAGGCAGAGATAGATGGATTTTTGATTGGTACAGGAGTCAGAGGTTATGGGAAGATGGCAGGAGAATGGGTTAGGAGGGAGAGATAGATCAGCCATGATTGAATGGCGGAGTAGGCTTGATGAACCAAAGTGGCCTAATTCAACTATCATTTATAACCTAATGACAGAGCTGCCAACTCTCACTCATTGAACGTGAGACTCACGCATTTCGCCAAATTCTCACGCTCTCACGCCGATCACAGAATTTCTCACGCTCTGTCGTGAGAAATTCTGTGATCAACGAGAATTTCAAAACTAATATCAACTGAATGGGCCGCGGGTGTTGGAGAGTCGGTGGCGGAGGGAGCGATGGAATCTGAAGCAGCGGCGGGGGCAGATGTGGATGGGGAGCTGGGACTGGCGAGTGTTTGCGGGGCTGGCGGGTCACTCGCTGCAGCTTTGACCATGGAGCAGCCTCAGTGCAAGAGTCCCAGGCCGTCGGAGGCATCGGAAGCGTTGCGCCGCTGCCATGAGAGTCTCTGTGCTGAATTCGCCCTGGTGACCGGCATGGACTAGGCTGTGGCTCGGTGCATCCTGGAGGACAAGCAGTGGCTGCTGGAAGTAGGTACCAAGCATTGGGTAAAAGCAGTGGAAGATAGTGGCCTTCAAATGCGGGTGGTTGGAGAAAGCATCCTGCTTGCCTGCTAAATTTTCACTTATTGTAATTGCAGGAAAAATGTTCCTGATGTTGGGGGAGTTCAGAACCAGGGGTTACAGTTTAAGAATAAGGGTAGGCCATTTAAAACTTAGATGAGGACAAACTTTCTACACCTAGAGAGTTGTGAATCTGTGGAATTCTCTGCCACAGAAGGCAGTGGAGGCCAATTCACTGGATGTTTTTCAAGAGAGAGTTACATTTAGCTCTTGGGTCTAGCGAACTCAAGGGATATGGGGTAAAAACAGGAAAGAGGTACTGAATTTAGATGAACAGCCATGATCATATTGAATGGCAGTGCTGGCTTGAGGGGCCGATGGCCTATTCCTGCACCTATTTTCTATGTTTCTATGCTTGAGTATATGGCAATAAAACTCGACCACTTGATTTTGAAGCATTCATGCATGGTGGAGGTATAATGTAATTATAGAGTGATACAGTGTGAAAACAGGCCCTTCGGCACAACTTGCCCACACCCGCCAACATGTCCCAGCTACACTACCTGTTTATGGTCCATATCTCTCCAAACTTGTCCTATTCATGTATCCGTTTAACTGTTTCTTAAATGTTGGGATAGTCCCTGCCTCAACTACCTCCTCTGGCAGCTTGTTCCATACATTGTTCTTAAAAATACTTAAAACAAAAAACATTGAAATCATACTTCTACAATGCCCTAAAACATGATTTTAGTACATCAAATTTCAAAAGGTCCCTACCCCCACTCGGTTGCTCCACTCCCTCGCCGGGCACCCCCAAGGCCAGTGATCAGTGATTGCTCAGCCCCCCCACTTTCAAAAACGCTCCGCGGCCCCTGGTTCAGACAGAGAACACTGCCAAATGTGTGAGGGGAACTGAGGCCAGTTGTCCGTGATGTCTGGATCCCAATGCTCAGCGCTTCATGTTTCGGAGTTGGCTAATGTTATTGATTTGTAATTAGCCTGATTTGTAATTAGTTTACAAAACCTTAATTTATTCATCCGGAATATCCAGGGGGATGGGATACGTGTAATATTAAAATGACATGCAAGGTGTCAGGCTGTCTGTCACAACATACAGCCCCGATAACCCATTATTTCCTTCAGTTAAATATTGGGAAGGTAGCACTATTGTCATTTGCCACTCAACTATAATGTTTGTTTACCTCACTGACTATTTCTAAACTCTCCCCCCCAAAAAAAATCCTTTGGCAGGTTGAATAGAAATGTCCCCAATCTCGTTGTTTTATTAATTGAACATGTAGATGAACATCCTCAAGGAGTGTAATCAGATGGAAACTGATTCAGATGCGATGTTTAAGAGCTTGTTCAAAGCAGGGCCCTAATCGAAAGGAGTGACAGAGATACTTGCAGGGCTGCTGTAGGTTGAAGCTAAAAGGTTATGTGTATAGATGCTATTCCAGGGGCCTGAGGACAGAAATCTAGGCTAACACTCAATCTAACAGCCTAGATTGTTGTACTCAAGATCCTGGAATATGTAATCAGTTTCATTTTTCAGTTGAGATATTAGAGCAGCAGCCTGTATTCACTATCACAGAGACATCAATTGCCATGGGATTATTTTGAACAATTAGAGAATCTTCCTTCATATTCAAGTTAATCCCACAATTTAGTGTTACCATGTCTCTATTTCATTCTGATTGGGGGAGAGTTTTGGGGGGCACATTGGAAACCATGTTTCATACATTAGTGGCTACTTTTCAGTTCTTTGATTATAAAATATTTTGAGGTGTTCAAAGGGTGTGAAAGGCACATAGAAACATAGAAAAATAGGTGCAGGAGTAGGCCCTTTGAGCCAGCACCACCATTCAATATGATCATGGCTGAATTCTAAAATCAGTACTCCGTTCCTGTTTTTCCCCATATCCTTAATTCGTTCAGCCGGAAGAGCTAAATCTAACTCTCTCACTGATGAATGCAACTCTTTTTATTTGCTTCATTCTTCCGCTCCACATCATTGTCGAATGAATAATGATTGAATGAATACGTTTATTGGCCAAGTATTCACATACAAGGAATTTGTCTTGGTGCTCCCCCCACAAGGGACAACATGACATACAGTGACAGTTAAGAATGATACATAAAACATTAATAATAAAACATTACTGAGTTTTGGTTATTCAGTAGAGCTACTGCTCGTGGAAAAAGCTGTTTTTATGTCTGGCTGTGACAGCTTTGACAGTCTGGAGTCGCCTTCCAGAGGGAAGTGATTCAAAGAGTTTGTGGCCATGGTGAGAGGGGTCAGAGATGATCTTATCCGTTCACTTCCTGGCCCTTGCAGTGTACAGTTCATCAATGGAGGGAAGGTTGCAGCCAATAACCTTCTCAGCTGATCGGATGATTCGCTGCAGCCTCCGGGTATCCTGCTTAGTGGCTGAGCCAAACCAGACCATGATGAAGAAGGTGAGGACAGACTCTATGATGGCCGCATAGAATTGGACCATCATTGCCTGTGGCAGATTGTGCTTCCTCAGCTGCCGCAGGAAGTACATCCTCTGTTGTGCCTTTTTGACTGTGGAGTCGATGGTGGTTGTCACATGATCCTGACAAAATTATGATTTTACTTCGGAGTCACGTGAGTGTCTATGCGAAGAAGGTCGTCATCCCACTTGGCGCGTCATTACGTTGACTCGCTTTGCGCAAACGAGCCGACTGGCGGCAGCATTCGCACTATCCAGCGGTGAGTTTTAACCTACATGGTAAGTTTTACACTTACCTCTGGAATTGTTTTTTGTTTTGCAGGAAACTCATTTTCAGAGTTTGCCTGCTGGTTTGGGGGCGAAGTCGGGACGCGCCGCGCGTAAAACTATGGACCGCGGGATCCCCAGTCACGGATAAGGAATCCTGGTCATGACCTCGGGGATACCCAGAAACGACCGCGGGTCCCGCTACAGAGACCGCGGCACTGCGAGTAGCGTGTGCCGGTCGAAATCTGCCTCTTGAATCGCTGGCAGTGGAGCCAGCAGCGTCAGACTGATGCCGACAGCACCAAGACAGCCGTTGGAGGTTAGTCACGAAAAATGTATCACCCGCTCTGTGGAGGGGAGAGCATGGAAGAGGCCCATACATTTAAACATACGGGCCAAGAGTACCCAGGCAAACCCATTTGGAGGGTTAGCCATTTAAATTATATCCCCTCTCTGCGGAGGGGAGAGCAGGGAAGAGGCCATTCATTAAAACAAAACAGGCCAGGAATACCTAAGCAAACCCACTTGGAGGGTTAGCCACAATTTGATCTCTCGCTCTGAGGAAGGGAGCGCAAGGAGAAAGCCCGCAAACAAGTCGGGCCAGGAGGATTCCGGATGGAGAGGATTACCTCCTACATGGGTAATGTGATGAAACGTTCAAACCCACATGGAGCACCTGATGGAGAGGTGCTCCACATTGATATACTCCAAAGGAGGAGTTATCAGCTCGGGTATTATGGAGAACCCTCAGGCAGCAGCACCTGTTTCAGGGCTGCACAAATGTCTCCTGCTCTGAGGAGAGGAGCATCCACGGTCAGTTTCAGTCTGACCCAAAGCAAGAACCTGACATAGGTCCGCTGGAGGGACCATGTCAGTGCAGGTATCCTCAGGGGCCTGCGGCAGCACCTGTTTTCAGGGCTGCCATCAAATCTCACTCTTTGTGGAGAGGGGTGTGAGTGATCAGTAGGGAACTGATCTCGAATTCAAAGTATGAACATACTGAAGCACATGCATATGGCCTCAAGAGTACTCGCAAACAAAGGGTTTGCTACCGGAAGAGTTGGTCTCGAGCCGTTGGCAGAATACCCGGAAGGGGCCAGAGTTCTCACGCTACAAGTGCCGGCAAGGGAACAACGCTATCAGGGTGACATTGGAGAAGCCAGCCGCCGAATCCTCTCTTCAGGTAAGACCAGAAGAAGGAAGCAAAAGCTGTGGGACTAATCAAGGTACCAACGACAAGCAAAGCTTCAGTAGGCGACAACACACCCCACACCTCCATAGGGGTTAAGCGGTTCACTGAAGCCGGTGGTAGCTTGAAAGCTGGGCACGGAAATATGATCAGTCGTCTTTCAAGGCAGACTCAGAGTTATGGCCAGAATTGTTTTACAAGGCAGGCTCAGTATGATGAGGTTTTCAGACCAAGACCCAAGCAGAGGTCAGGAGAAACATGGAATCCACACTCCCTACCAGTCCTACTCCCCAATCAAGGAGAGAAAATGAACCCGCATCAGCGGCCTTTGGGCTTACCACAAGACCACCGGTAGCCATGGAGGTAGGTGGGTCTGGGTTTACCGAACCAAGGGATTGTGGACCAGTAACATGTTGGTAATTTTTACTCTTGTGTTTTTGTTCAAAATGACAATGGAAAACAACATGAGTTTCAGATCTGGTCTTAAACAACAGATAATAACATGTGATTACTTTTACTGTACAACATACATAGCTTCCAAGCAGACTTGGAATTGGGACCGGAGTTGTCTTCGAGGCAGGCCCAGTATGATGGGAAGGATTGCCTTTCAGGACAGGTGACAGATGGAGGACATCACTTCATCCAGGTTTAACTCATATGTGCAGTACAGACTTTCATTATAGTGAATTTTGTTACGGTCTAACAACTGTTTTATAGGAGCTATATGGCAAGCATCAAGCTCAAAGATGCATGCTATGCAGTTCCCATTCACTGAAATAGCTAGAGATATTGAAATTTACCTGGATGGGGCTATAATAACAGTTAAAGCGTTGCAAAATAGGCTAACTACAATTCCCAGGTTTATTTACCAAATTTCCAAACGGAGCTTGGGCTGCTCAGAGCTCAAGAACATTAGTTATCATTTATCTGGAATGATATTAAACGCTGGGTTTTGCTAAAATTAACTGTTATAGGCCCAAACTATATTTGAAGAATCAGGGTCCCACCCATCCAATTAAATTTAAAGTTGATACCAATCAGAACCACTGATTATTGGGATTAACATTTAACTATCAACTAACAAGGGATTCCACCCTGGAGCAAGAGATGCAATTAACAGAAGCCTGCAACAACCTCGTTGGTTATTAAGCAGCTTTCTATTTCATCAAGATGTAGTTGACAATATAGCTGTGTATCAGCGGTACAAATTGGGCTTTGCTTTTCCTGAAGTTAAAACAAGCAAATAATTAACCTCTCTAGTACCATTTAGGTCATTACAAATAAACCTATGCTATTCTCAGCTGAAGCTACCGAAATCACGATGGTGGCAGTATTCAGCATTGCTCCAGTATTTTTGGTCGGGTATACTTAGAATTGCAATTGATACTAGTGCTCAAAAGTGAGAAGTATGGTATGCCATCTCCAGTTCCGGAGGCGGATGCGGGTTGCATAAGTACCAATTGTCAGTATTGGTATCAACTACCTATAACTCGGTGCATTCTACATGTTAAAGGATATTGTAAGAATGTTCACAATCTGCATGCTCAACTCCAAGTTGATACACTATGGGGGTTGCATATGTTAGTCACATGGGTGCTATGAAGGTTAAATATCCTGTGATATTTACCTAATCTTATTTTGAAACTACTATCCCATGTGAAATCTATGAAACACAGGATGGATGTTGGACTACAAAGAATTTAATGTCATTTTGGCTCGATGGAACATCGAATATCGATATATTTGTGGGGGTTGCAATTTATCCAGCAAGACACCGCTTCAGGCCTCAATCTGCCTGACTGACATATGCAGCCATGGTTCCCGCTAATATAGGGAATTATACAGAACCTATATGGTTATACAAAGCATAAAACTTGCTGGTACAGCCTAAGACTCGGGAGACCAGCGTCTGCATGATACATCAAGTATTTGACTTGAAGACTCCGAGATGATTTCCTGCGCTGCGGGTTGTCAGACAATCCGTGGAGTGCTCACTGCAGAATGCAGGATAGTACCAAAAAAGATGTAGGACATCTCCACTACAGCAGATGGGGAACGGTTTTTAGCTGAATACACATGTTACATGCTATACAGCACGAATAACTGATGTCCTAGAGTTCATTTCATTTGAGTTTTTGACAATACTCAGTTACAGTGCCATTAAACGGTGTTAACGTGCTTATCATCATATTTGCTGCAGCAAGTGGAACCCACTCTGTCGGGCCTCACCCTCTGATATCCAGAATTATATAGGATATCTTAAACACAAGTTCTCCCAGGCCCAGGAACATGGGAGTATGGGACGTGACGTAATGTTAACATTACTTCAGCAGGGGGTCCAGCTACATCCTTATCTCAAGCCGGCTCTCAAAAGGTTATAATCCTCATGGCACTGGCCTCAGTGCAACGGGTCCAGTCATGACATACATTACGACTGGACAGGGTGGTTACATATGTTAATAACATAATATATTATGTTTGATTTAATAAACCAGAGCTAACCAGGCGTGAGGTACACACAGTTTCATGGCATACCCGATGGACCTTCGGGAATGTGTGGTCACACATTCACAACAATACGTCTAGATCACTTAGAGCCTTAAGGCCCCAAACAAAACAATGATTTGTGGGGAAAAAAAATATATATATGAATTTCATAACAAGTTAGTTCTACCATCTTCAGGTGGTAAAACGGGAGTTTGGTGAATGCAGGAGTCAATACTAATATTTTAACACGCACTCCACCGGGGCTGCTACCACATCAGCTCATAGGATTATGTACGTTACTTTGGACCACATCCAAGCAGCAGCAGGATGGTCAAACGAACATACTTTACCAATTTTTAATACAACCCGTTGCCAAATCGAGGGTATTTGCCAACTCCATTTTTTGACTCTGTTAATAGTTTCCTCTGGATGAAAGGGGTCGCTATTATTTTCATTGGATGATCAACCATCAGCATAACAAACCAAGTCATGTCTGAATGCATGAATCTTTTTTCACTCATCCATGGTCACTTCAAGCATGTGTTACGCATGGATTCGGTTCCGGCGTGAAATCATAGAGCTTTGAAATCTTCACGTAGTCACTCACGTGACTCCGAAGTAAAATAGTAAGATTAAACGAGAATTTACCAGTTTGAAGTTTGATCTTGATTTTATGAGGAGTTACGATGAGCGATTACGTGCCCACTGCTCCCACCCTCATATTATCAAGGTCTTATGGTAATTCCAGTTCTCAAAATCTTACTATGTTCATGGTCAACTACTTGTTTCTGTGATTCCACACCGCTGCTTTGAAGTATGACGCGCCAAGTGGGATGACGGCCTTCTTCACGTAATCGCTCATCGTAACTCCTCATAAAATCAAAATCAAACTTCAAACTGGTAAGTTCTCGTTTAATCTTACTATTTTTCCTTCATTTTATCTACAGTTCCTTGTGTCTACACTTCATTCATTGCTCTTCCAGCTTTCATCTCATGGTGACCATGTAATAGTCTTTCAATACAACCAAATACCCACCAATGGGTTCCAGGACACTTTGCAAGCATGTTATCTGACTAGATTTAACTGAGTTATACACAGAATACAAAGTGTTGGACTACCTGGAGGGCTGCTTGCAAAATTCCTGCATCTGTAGTTCCTCATGTCTCTATTTAACTGTTATGTTGCATTTGTGAGGAAAATATTTGGGGATTTTGGGAATGGATTACAGTGTTTGATGCCTGGGCTGATTCCTATGCATCTATGTTGAGAAAAATGAAATTATAACTCCCCAACAACCCATAATTGGAGGAATTCAGAGCTCTTGGAGAATTGTAGCATCTGAAGAATTAAAGTGCGGCAAATCCATAATTCCCAGTTTGTAGCCCAAAGTTTTAATTATGTAAATGTTATCCACTTTCTGCTTTCTACAAAGATGGCATGCCATTTTCTCCCTTTCCACAGTAATTTATTTATTATCTTATATTTATTCATTCTAGTTTTTGTATAAACAGGAAGAAACGAGTCCACATTTGAAGCAGTTATAAATCTCAGCATAAACACAAAGACAGTGAATCCATTGACTCTATTCAGAGAAGTGTTTTGGGACATCTTCTGTGCATGTAAGATATAGTGCAAGTGTGTGTTTTCTTTTCTTTTTAACTGATCCGCACAGGTTGAATTCTGAGCTACATATAATCAGTGTAATATTTTTAGAGAGGCCATGGCAACCGATCAAATGATAAGGTAGAATTACAGACATACCTCAATTTACACAATAGGCAATTTACATCAACAACTCTGTACTCTGACCTTAGTGCAATCAGGACAGTGTGTACTTTACACAATACTGTACGATCACTCAAGTTTACATCAGAAACAAGCCGGAAATGGTGATGGAGCTTACTCAGAAGACTGTGTGCTGCAGAAAGTGCCTCAATGGCGAGACGCAACTCACTCCAGCAAGAGTGGCCGTACTTACCCAGAAGGCCGTGTGCCACAGAATGTGCCTGGGAAAAAGGCCGTGATCGCTGAGACAGTTAATACTGTCTAGGAGATATTACCAGCAGGGGATAGGGATGGTAATTCTGACTTACATAAAATTGGACTAATATAAGGATTCACGGAACGTAACCCTTACGTACATCCGGCTGTTTATAAAAGCTGTGGAATGGTCAAGAAATAAATCTTCAGTTCAAATTTGGATACTAAAAATTATTTTGTTCAGGCTTCTCTTGCCTATGTTCACTCATGTTCCAGGGAGACCCCATTGTCTTTTAATCTTTTTATGCAATCTATAAATTTATGGCAGATTGATTTTGGCTCCTTTGGGATGTTTTAATGCATACCTGTCCACATTAAAAAAAAATCAAACTACATAAAAGATATTGTGAATAGGGAGTTAGGGACAATGGGACTACAATTGGCCCAGAGTGTGCAATATTAATGAATACATTAGGGTTACAATAAAAACTACTTATTTTACAGAAATGATTGTTTCTGTCTTGTGATCCATTTAGTGAAAACATGGTAGTCTTTTCCACATAGTAACTTATACTTTTTGCTTATTAAATCTGGTTCTGTTATAAAAAATATAGTATACAAAATATTGTGATTTTACATGAAAGGTGACAGCGTAACTGTTGAGGTGACTCTGATCTTGTTATCTTCTGGTTGTGCGGTCATTCTATTTGCGCAAAAACGTTATGCGATAGCGCTACGATTTTTTGCCAGCTTACTCACCATTCTCCTGCGCTGCGATTGCACCAAGTTTCATTCTGATCGGTGGTCTAATGTAAACATGCGAGGTTTAAATATCTTAAAAACCGCTCATGCGCAGATCGATCTCCTCTCCTGCCGTTTAGCGCCGTGTGGATTGGTCTTTTCTCCTATCACTCTGTGGGACCATCCGCTTCTTCCTCCACCATCACGTCATTACTGGAGCTGTGGATGGCCCGCGGAGGTTTCCAACCGGACACAATTTTCGGAGGGACTGGAAATGGCCCGGCCCGGCGTGGGAGATGTCACCAAACGGAAATCGAAGAATCTTATCCCATCAGAGGAGAATGACCAGCGACTAGCGACCAGCAGTCCAGCGACTAGCGACCAGCGACCAGCGACCAGTGACCAGCGGTCCAGCGGTCCAGTGGTCCAGCGGTCCAGGTGAGTGGTCGAATATTGCATTGGGGGAACAGGTTGCATTGGGGGAATGGGTGAGTGGTGGAATATTGCATTGGGGGAATGGGTTGCGTTGGGGGACCAGGCCTCCCATTTGACTGGGACCCAACTGTCACTGAGACTATTACTGATACTGATTCTGGCCAGTTTATTGAGGAGGAATTACAAGTGTGCCTTATAAGGTGCAAAAGCATGCTCCTTTATATTTACCACGTGGAATCTTTAACTACACCAAAATATGGTGCATTTTCCAAAATCTTACTGTTCCCATTCAGAATTCTGAGAGTATAAACAACTAAAATTTCCCAAGCACAGGAAACAAAATAGTGGCATGATTTCAGCCATGAACCTTGATTTATTTTTGTTTGCGAATTGGGGAAACTGGACGGAGCTGTTGGGGACTCCAGTTTTCACATTGATGCAAGAGAGAAAAAAGAACAAAAAGAACAACTAATATTATTTTCGACAAGTCGGCAAAGCAGGAGAGTTCATCCAGGTTCCAAAGGAATAAGGCAGGAAATTGTTGTGACAGGCTCCTAAGTCCCTTTTCTTTTGAGATTCTACTCCTTTTCCTCTGCTGATGAACCCATCTATGCAGGGGCAGCTTCTAGTTTTCATTTCTTATTATAGAGATACAGTGTGGAAACTGTCTCTTCGGCCCAGCGGGACCATATCGACCACCTGTTTGCACATGTTCTATGTTAACCCACTTTCTCATTCATTCCCTACACGTTAAGGACAATTTACAGGGGCCAATTAACCAACAAACCGACATGTCTTTGAGACGTGGGAGGAAACCCGAGTACCTGGAGGAAACCCATGCAGTTACAGGGAGAACATGAAAAGTCTTCCCAGATAGAAACCAAGGTCAGGATCGAACCTAGGTCTTTGGCCTTGTGAGGCAGCAGTTTTGAGATAGAGCACAGAAACAGGCCATTTGGCCCACCGGGTCCGCGTCGACCAGCGATCCCTGCACATCAACACCATCCTACACCCACTAGGGACAATCTTTTTTTTACATTTACCAAGCCAATTAACCTACAAACCTGTACATCTTTGGAGTGTGGGAGGAAACCGAAGATCTCGGAGAAAACCCATGCAGATCACTGGGAGAACATACAAACTCCGTACAGCTAGCACCCGTGGTCGGGATCGAACCTGGGTCTCCGACGCTGAATTGGTTAGTTCTATTAACTGCGCTACTGTGCCACCCCGATGCACAGTTCAGTAAATCGGTGAGCCAGGAGTTAAAATCTTTCCACTCTCTTTTAAAGGTCTCCAGGTCCTGTTATAAATCCTGCTTCCATTAGCTTTTCTCTGTCTGACTTTCATCATACAAGGTATCATTGGTGCAGATGTATTAAGTAGTCACGTCTATCTCTTAGCTCTAATAGTTATCAAGTTGACAATTTTTGTGAGGTCTAAGGAGGAACTGTCAAACAAGAGAAGAACCACTTCAACTGGAGACAAAAATGGTCTTCCCTTTTCTGGGCAGATGCACGCTCTCTTGCTAAATATTTCCCATGTTTTCTGTTTTTATATCCATTTGATATTCCAAGCATGACACAGAAAATTTGAGATCTAAGGCTGGCTTTCCAAAATTTGTGGGGAAATTGGGATTTTCCCAGGAGAAAGAGACAAGAATCAAAATCATATATAATTAGACGGGGTATAGGGGTAAATAAAATCCAACAATATTACAGATAGAAACATCATTTTTATTTCTGTGTTTCAAACTAAAATCAATAGAATGAAAAATGAGTAGGTTCTACGATGAGTAACTAAGATGCTAGTTTACCACTAAGGAGGTGAAATTGAAAATCCGTGCACGAATTCTAAGTGTTCAGATATTTCTTCAGCATATCAAGTTTTGTAAACATACTTATCAATGATCTATAGAAGGCCAGTGCAACTGGTTTAACTGTAGTCAAATGTCCTTGAGATGCATAGGAACTCATACAATCTTAAATATATTACCAGTCATGTACAAATGGTGTAGGTTTGTTTGTTTCAATATCATGATCAAATAAGAGATTCTGTTCTCATTAAACTTACCTGTAGGATAACATTGTTTGAAATTTCTTTGCTCACATTTTACATCCATGACTTTCATTTAGCCTAAGCTTAAATACATTTCCAGATTTACCGCAATAGAGACACAGATTAATAGGGTAATCTCTAGTATGCATCTATGTGTGGCACTCCAGCAAACTTTCTGCACTGATCACAAGATTATCCTTTCATTGATCATGCTGGCATCTGTCAAGGGAAAGCTTCAAACTGCGTTTTTTTCAAAAAATGCTGTAGAAACAAGACTGTTCATCTCAAACTGTACAATAGAAGGGGTTTGCGGAAGATATTTAAAAAATACATTAAAAATTGAGTTTTGGTTCCTGTCTGAATCTATTTAGAGTACAATAGTTTCCATTTTACAGATGTTTCAATTTCATCTGCCACATATCTGCTCATTTTATCGAAACATGTTACACACCTGCCTTGTGGTTTACTAAATTACTGAGTTTCAAATCATCGATAACATTTCAAATTATTCCCTGTGATCTCAAGTCCAGTTAATAAATATCCAAGTAAAAAGAGCAATGGGCTTAGTGTGTGCCATCTCCAATCTGTGAAAGCCCAAAACAAGGCTTTCTGTCCCTTCAATCCTAATAGTCACCTTTATTAATGACCAATATTTAGGACATTGCAAAGCATTTCTGAAAGACCATTCGCACTTTATAAAGCTTCACCTTCATCTTTCTCTGTCACTTCAAAGGACCCAATTAAGTTAGTCAAATATATAGTTAGACTTCAAGAAATCGATGCTAGCTTTTATTTATTAATCCATATTTTTCCAAATTTCGTCTTGTTATTGTCCCTAAAGACTTCTCCATCACCGATGTTATACTGATTGACCTATAAATACTGTATTTAATACGATTCCAATTCTGAGCAATGTTATAAAATTTACAGTCCTCTAACATCACCCCCTTCTCTGAATTGAATTCTTCAAGTTCTCTAAAGTGGAAGATTGTGACCAAAATGATCCATCCTTGCATTGCACTGTAGCCTATACCGAATCATGCCCTGATCAAGGGATAGTGGGGATAATGTTATTAAACAAAAATTGGGGGAATTCTAAACTTTATAACCTTTAATTTTTTAATCAATTCCAACAGTGACACTGACTCCTCCTTTGTTAAAGTGGCACAATTCTCTTCATTACTCAAGCAGATATAAAATATTACTTTCATTCCTCAATCATGCAATGTGACCCTATGAGAAAATCAGCAATTTACTTTCCAATTTGGTTTCGGTAAAATTGGAAATTGCCCCTCGTGTGTGGGATAGTTTGATCGCTGATCAGTGCAGATTCAATGGGCCGAAGGGCCTGGTTCCATGCTGTATCTATACAGATACAGTCTAAAGGTGAGGGTTTATTGGTGATTAAGTTTCAGGTGGGGGAGGGAAGTGTGGAGATTGCGACAGAGAGCGGAAAGTGAAAGTACAGGCAACCAAATGTTGCAGATTCTGGAATCTGAGAAGAAAGGTGAAGAGTGGAACCAAATGAGGAGGGATGATGGGGTTTGGGAAGAACAGAAAGAGGGGAAGGGTGAGCAGTCTGGGGAGGGAGAGCTTCCAGTGGGCGGAGAAACAAGGCAAAAAGGATGCTGAGGGATATTGTGGAAAGAAGAGAGTGTGTGAAAAGATCATGGTGGATTTGAGGAGAGAGAGATAGAGGTTACTTGAAATTGGAGAATTCAATGTACCTTTTATATATATAACAGGTTGATTAGTACATAGCCTCAGAATAAAAGGATGCAACTTTAGAAAGGAGAGGAGGAGGGATTTCTTTAGTCAGAGTGTGGTGAATCAGTGAATTCATTGCCACAGGAGGCTTTGGAGGTCAAGTCAATGGATATTTTTAAGGCAAAGATTGGTAGATTCTTGATTCGTACGGGTGTCAGGGGTTTTAAGGAGTAGGCAGGTGAATTGGGTTGAGAGGGAAAGATAGATTAGCCATGATTGAATGGCGGATTAGACATGATGGACCAAAAGGCCTAATTCTGCTCCTATCACTAATGAACTTATGAATTTATGAACGTGTAGTTGAATTGTTGGACCTTTTCAACACCACTCCCTTGATGCTTCTCCATCTCTGCAAACAGTTTACATGCCTAACCTCTTTGTCCCAAATCTCTTTTAGTTCCAGCACATTTTTAGATGGTCATCTATTTCTGCAAGTGGATCAGTGGAATAGAAAGTTCAGTTTTGCACTAACTTGCCGAATCTCTTTATTTTGCTGTTTAAATCAAACTTCCTCATTACTTATATAATGTCCTGTTAAAACAAGGTCTCACATCTCAAGCACTGATGCTATGGGAAAGTGTTGTGTATGAATGTTAGATACCTGCTTGACAGTGCTGAGAAAACTATGATAGAACTGGATTTAGATCAGTTGTATGTTTTAAGATGATAAGGCAGGTAACAAGACAAAACAAAAACAAACTTTCAGTTCTTTCAGCCACTTGTAACCAGAATATTCCAGTCTGACCTTGGCCATAAATACTTCCACCATCTCCCACTCTATCTGAGTGCCTGCAACTTTACAAAATAACAACCACAACTGTTCAAAATAACCAAATGTACAAGAATTTTACATGCAGTATTCTTTGAAAAGTTGCCAGTGAGCATGTTGGAGGCATATTCAATGATTTATTGCCTTGCAGAGGCATCTGTTCTCTGTGAGTGTTTAAGGTACAAGCCAGGATCTCTATGTTTGCTGTCATTATACAGTTGCTTTGCCTTGTGACCTGCTTCATCGCATTTAAAATGTTCAACTGAGCAAAATTCATTTCTATCATAGTTTTTTTCAGGATAGTCAGGCAGGTCAGACCGACAGGCCGCACGGCTGGAAGGATCATCTGGCGGGCCATAGTGGCCGGGCGATCCGGACGGAGGCAAAGGCTGGAGGCCCTAACACAGCCTGGGGTTCGCCTGGATCGGGTGCTACTCCAGAAGACCGAGCACGCAGACCAGTCTGGACATTGAAAATGGCGCCAAAACTTGGCAACTCTTGTATGTGGGCTCAGTGGACTATTTCCATACATTTTTTGCTAATTGGGGATTGTGCTTAGGTATGGTGATACCACTAAACTGTATGCAAAAAAAAAGAAGTTCCCTGTATGTCTGTATACATTGTCTATAAACCTCCTCCCTCGATTCCATCCAGTGACCCAAACATTCCTTCAAGGTAATCCCAACATCCTCCAACCTCATTTACTGTATCCTGTAGAACTGGCAGAGACTCATCCCAACTGCCTGCAGTAATAATGCATTTCTTAGCATGTATTCTGAAATAAAGAACGTTTGTGAACCCAGCAACAGGTCAAGTAGCTGATTGTACTGTATGAGGGTGCAGATGCACAGAGCCATGATAAATATTATAGGGAGATATTGGAGCAGTGGGTCAGGGAATGTTTGGGGTTTGCATGTCAGTGGTTAGGGGGTGTATACTATTATTAGCTGTTTTCATTTTCTTTTAGTTTAAAGACGTTGCTTGAACAATAAAATGGCATGGATATTTCCGCCGCAGTCAAAGTTATAGATGAATGTCAGGAAATGTGTCAAGGTACTTCACTGAGGCATAATTAAGCAAAAATTAGACACTCAATCAAGGAAAAAGAAGCAATAGAAATTGGGACAAGGAAGGAATTTTGATTATGAAGAGGGAGAGGGTATCTTTATGAAACTGCGGCATTGTGCATCCATTTGTAAGAGAGCCATACGGGGTCTGCCTAGTTTCTATCGCGATGTGTTGAGAATGAGGAATTTGGTCGTCTTCAGCCAGCGTGTTGCTCTTCAGGGGGAGGGGGGTGTTGTGGCTGCGAGGATGGCCAGTCCTCACCCTGTCATGGCGGTTGTCGAGGAAAGGCGTGTGCTTGGAGTGATTCTGACTGAGCTCACCCCCACTCCGTTGGAATTGCGCATTAGGCCCATGTTCCGGGATATTTCCCGGGTGCCAGCCCCACAAAACATGAGCCGCCTTTCCGAGATGCCCAGCGTGCCATTTTGTGAAGTGGAGAGACGCATAATGTATAGAATGCTCCGCACATTCTGCACCTCCTCGCCTTCATATTCCATCCCGACACGACCTGGCGGTCTGTGTTACCACCTGAATGCGGGGAGCTGTGGTGTGTAATAAACAGTTGAATCGGTCACGGTCTCGCCGGCCGCCTGTATTTTCTGCGGTGAGGAAGAGACTGTGTTCCACGTGTATATGGAGTGTGTGAGGTTGCTGCCCCTATACGAATATCTGAAGGGGCTGCTCCTCAAGTTCGGGTTGCATTTTGGTCCCACGATCCTGGCGTTTGGGCATAAGGCAGGGAGTGGGAGGGGCAGATCGGGAGGGGTGGGATCCCGCTATCGGTTTGCTCCTGGGCCTGGCCAAGATGGCCATTCGTGGGTCCAGGCAGCGGGTGGTCGATGGTCACACCAGAGTCGGCTGCCTGCCCTTCTTCCAGGCCTATGTCCGTGTTCACATGTCCCTGGAGAGAGAACACACAATGTCTACGGGGACTCTGGAGGCCTTTCGTGAATGCTGGTTGCTGCGGGGGGTCAAGAGCATTGTTAATATAGATTGCATGATTGATTAATTATTGTATTATAATGACTGCTTGATGTACTGTAACCATTGAATGTTTATGTTTGTTTGGTACAATGTAATAAGAAAAAAAAAGACAGAGAGACACAGGCTGGGTCCGCGTACTGGTACTTTATTAACCAGCTGCTGGAGGATCTTCATTTACGCGAGTCATTTAGTCGGTTTTGGGTGAAGTGGAGAGAGAGGCAGAGGAGCTTATGCAGTGGTGGGATGTGGGAAAGGCTTACATCCGTCTCTTTTGTCAGGAATACACGTGGGGGTCGACCGGAAGGCGGGACGCGGCAGTTGAGTGACTCGAGAGGGAGTTACTGGACACAGTCTCTCCTGTGTTGGATTGGTGAGGACTCCTGTGAGTGAGGAGAGTATCCGGAGAGGAAGGAAGCTTTGAGGAACCTGCTGCTTGAGCGATCCCGGGGTGCTTACTTCAGGTCGCGGGTCCAGATGCTGCACGATCTACACTGAGCATCATCTTTCATTTTCTCTCTGGGGAAAGGGCGGGGAGCCCGCAAACAGCTCGTCGAACTACTCGCGGATGATGGCTCCTCTGTCACTGATCCAGAGAAGATCAGTGCTTTAGTTTTATGGGTCTCTGTTCTCCGCAGATGGATTCAGCGGGGAGGCTCAGCGGGTACTGGGGGAGGGTCTACCGACTGTAGATAAAGAGGTGTTTGAACTCCTTGATGACCCCTTATCATTTGAGGAGTTGACTCATGCCCTGCACCAGCTCAGAAGGGGCAAGTCCCCAAGGCTGGATGGGATTACGGTAGAGTTTGTTAGAGCCTTCTGGGTTATCCTGGGGGGTGATAACATGAGGGTCCTGGGGGAGAGCCAAGCGACCGGGGAGATGCCCCTCTCAAGTCAAGTCAAGTCAAGTCAGATTTATTCATCACGTGCACAATAAAGTCCTGTGAAATGAACTTGCCAGCAGCGGTACAATAAAAAGAGAACCTCAGGGGGAGGGGGTGTTGTGGTTGCAAGGGTGGCCGGTCCTCACCCTGTCGTGGTGGGTGTGCTTGGAGTAATTCTGACTGAGCTTACTTGCTCAGGGCTCAGGCTCCGGAATATTTCCTGGGTGCCGGCCCCACACAACACGAACCGCTTCTCCGAGATGCCCAGGGTGCCATTTCGTGATGCGGAGAGTCGCATATTGTACAGAATGCTCCTGCACATTCTGCACCTCCTCGCCTTCGTCTTCCGTCCGGACACGCCTTTGGCGGTACGTGTTACACCTGAAGACGGGGACGGTCAACAGTGGAGGACACTCTACAAGGGAGTCTTCCCCTTTTACATCAGGGACCTGGGGTGGAGAGTGTTGCACAGAGCCGTGACATGTAATAAACTTTTGAGTCGGTTCATGGGCTCTCCGACCGCCTGTAATTTTGAGGCGAGGAAGAGACCGTGTTCCACGTGTATACGGAGTGTGCGAGGTTGCTACCCTTGTATGAATATCTGAAGGGGCTGCTCCTCATGTTTTGGCTGCATTTGAGACCCACAATCCTGGTGTTTGGGCACAGGGCAGGGAGTATGGAGGGTCGGTTTACTCCTGGACCCGGCCAAGATGGACATTCGCAGGTCCAGGCAGCGGGCAGTCGATGGTCACTCCAGAGTCAGTTGCCTGCCCCTCTTCCGGGCCTATGTCCGTGCTCGCGTGTCTCTGGAGAGGGACGCTGGAGGCATTCCGTGAACGTTGGTCGCCGCGAGGGATCGAGACCATTGTAAATAATGATTACACCATTGTACTATAATGACTGCTTGATGTATTGTAGCCATTGAATGTTTATGTACTTTTGGTACACTGTAATATGCAATTGCTGGATAAAGTCCTTGGAAAGGTGGTAAACTCTAGGGAAAATAAATGGTAAATGAGTTAGGATTACGTATTTTCTGGCATTACAAAGAAAGCAACATCAGCAAAAATCACTATCAATGTTTTCATATGTTGTCCAAGACAAAAGCGCTGTAGACGTTGTTAATCAGAAACATTTTGTTTCTGTGCTGCAGACAACACCTGAGGCTATAACGCTTCTGAACCACTCAACATAGTTGCAGATCCACTCACTCTCTTTATCTCTTCACAAACTCTCTCGGGCAATTTTCATCCAACTAGTAGGGCAGAGACGCCAGCAGCGTGGGAGGAATGCCAGTCTTACATTCCAGCCAATATTGGGAGCAACTGAAGATAAAACCAGGCAGAGAGCAAAATCAGCATTGCTTCCATCACATTGCATTTTACGTAGGTGGGCTGGATTAAAATTAGGTCTCTCAGAGTCACAATGATTTATAATGTTTCTATTTCTCTCATTTTGTCTCCTTTTGCTTCCTGCAATGATGACAAGCACTTTCACATTTTGTATTCCCCCACCATAGCACTTTCCAGATCCCTCTATTATTTATTTCTCAGTGAGTGTTTACCTCACAATACTTGCACTTTTTTAGATAGACACAAAGTAACTCAGCTGGTCAGGCAGCATATCTGGAGAAAAAGGGTGGGTTACGTTTGGGGTCTGGACTTGAAGAGTCACCTATCCCTTTTCTCTAGAGATGCTGCTGACCTGCTAAGTTACTTTGTGTCTATCTGAAAACATGCTGCTGACCTCCAGCACTTTGTGTCTATCTTCAGTGTATACCAGCATCTGCAGTTCCTTTCTACACACTTGCTTTTCCTTACATTATTCTTTTTCGGCATAATTCTTCGCTTAAACTTGAGGAAATGTTTTTTTGTCAGTGAATGTGGGCTTTCTCGACACTGCCTTACAAGAACTGAGGTGCCAATTCAGCATTCTACTAATTGACTTTGCAATCCCTTATCAATTGCTTTAATCAATCCTCAATATGTGTATATTTGTTACTCTCTTGAGCCCTCGTTATGTTGCAATATGCCCCTGTGTGGCCACTTATTGAACACTTTCTGAAAATCTAAATTTACTATAACCTCTGGTTTCCCTTGACCCAGCCTGCTATCATACCCGCAAAACCCCCAAAGCTGTCAAAACAGTTTCACTTCAATGAAATAAAGTTGGTTTTATCTGAACATGTTGTCAAAATTGTATTCTAGAGACAAGAAGTGAGCTGGGTGAATAATACAGAAAAAGAGTTCAAATTTCACACTTTGGGCAATTTAAACTCAATTAATTATAATTTTTAAAAAAAAACGCAAGGAACATGACCATTAAACTATTGACTGCCTTTTTGCAAATGCTCCTCATGGAAATAGGTAGTCTTCTAAAGAGGCTCCGGCAGGTAACATGTAGATGTTCAAAAACAAAGATAGACATAAAATGCTGGAGTAACAGCAGGACGGGCAGCATCTCTGGAGAGAAGGAATTGGTGACGTTTCATGTTGAGACCCTTCTTCAGACCCGACCCGAAACATCACCCGTTCTTTCTCTCCAGAGATGCCGCCTGTCCTGCTGAGTTACTCCAGCATTTTGTGTCTATCTTTGGTTTAAACCAGCTGTTCCTTCCTACACATCCAGAATCAAAGGTGACTTTTAACTGCTGATTGGAATAGCTTTTTTCAGGAACGATTTTATTTTGTGATCTGTTCCAGGTAGGACTGTTATGCGAGGGTGTGCGTCAAAGTCTGGCTATTTCTAGAGTTTTCTTTATTTAAAAGTGTTGTCAAAAAAATAAAGTTTGTAGAATAAATTGTGCAAGTATTCTCTTGGGATTTTTATATTTTCTGGAAATATGTTACTCATACACTTACTGGTAGATTTTCGCTTGAGATTTTAGTCATAGATATATGACCACTGTTAGACTTTGTAAAAATAAATTGTCGATGTTGATGGAAATGGCCTGAAGGAAGTCTGTGAGAAAGTGGGTGATGTCAGAAAATGAACTAGCAATTAATGATGGTTTGGTTTCAACCTTGAGAAGGTATGAGATAACCAAAGAGAAACATATGATGATAATTACGACTAATGGGTATATAGCAGTGTAATCTCTGCAGCAGTGCAGTATTAAAACATGCAATCTGATTCTTTATATTGCATGGTTTATGTGACCACAAATCACCTTTGTAAGTGTATCATGATTAGAAATAATTGGATGTCAATGTCAGATGGATAGATGAAGCGTGAGCAAGAACATTTATGAACATTTGGAGGTGTTCCATTAGATGTCAGTGTTATAATTAGGCAAAGGTTACCTCCAGACTGGAGTTAGAATACATTTAGCAGTGAAAGTAATGTTACAACCTGATTACAATTGCCAATAGCAAAGCAATTTTGAAGTCAAAACTCAGTACAAAATAAATGAAGTGTAGGGGGAAAGGTGCTCTGTTTATAATTCTTGAAAAACAGACTCATAGTGAAGGAATCTGCAGTTTAGTTTAGGTTAGTTTTGTTTAGTTTTTTTTAGTTCTATTTACTTTAGTTTAGTTTGGAAGTGATTAGTTTGATGGATAGAGAACTGTTTCAGGGGCCGCGGAACGTTTTTGAAAGTGGGGATGCTGAGCGATCACCGGCCTCGGGGGTACCCGGTGAGGGAGCAGAGCGACCGAGCGGGGGGAGGGTGGCACAATTATTATTTTATGTTGTTGCTCGACTTCCAAAAACTGGGGGATAATACAGGCCATCCCCCAACTCAAAAAGTGGGGGATATATCCCCCATCCCCCCCCCCCCCCGCTCTCTCTCTCTCCCTTCCTGTCTGGGCCGACTCTCTCTCTCCCTCGCTCTCGGGGCCGAATCTCTCTTTCTCCCTCCCTCCCTCTCAGGGCCTACTCTCTCTCTCATTCTCCCTCCCTCTCTTTCAGCCAACCCTCTCCCTCTCGGGGCTGACTGACTCTCTCTCTCTCGGGGCCCACGGGCCCACCATCCCTCCCTTCCGCTCGGCAGCTAATCACAGCGCTTCATTCACTGCCTCATATCTCGACTGTGAACCGCGCTGTGATTGGCCGTTGCGTGAAGGGGAGGGAGGGTTTTGTGGGGGGCAGTTGGTTTCCGCCACGGCTGGTCATAGTTTTAGCGCAGCCCCGCTCTATGATCTTTGGTTTTGCCGCACTCACTGTGCGCTTGTTCTGAGATTCTGGATGTCGGAGTTCCTCAGAAGAAGAGAAAAATACGCCTGCGGGCTGGATAATTTCGGGTCATGAAGCATGTTTCGCCAAAAAAAGTGGAGGTGCTGCACCCCCCCAGCCCCCCGGTTTAGTGGCCCATGTGGTTGGTAGACAGGATGCAAAGAGTAGGAATTAACGGGTCATTTTCAGAATGGTAGGCAGTGACGATTGGGGTGCCGCAAGGCTCAGTGCTAGGGACCCCAGTAATTTACAATATATATTAACGATTTAGACAAAGGAATTAAATGTAATCTCCAAATTTGCAGATGACACAAAGCTGGGTTTCAGTGTGAGCTGCGTGGAGGATGCTATGACGCTGCAGGGTGACTTGGATAGGTTGGGTGAGTGGGCAGATGCATGGCAGATGCAGTATAATGTGGATAAGTGTGAGGTTATCCACTTTGTTGGCTAGAACAAGAAGGCAGATTATTATCTGAATGGTGCCTGTAGATTGGCTATAGCATGTTAGCCAGTTAGAATGCTTAGTAATTATAACCCCGCTTAATTATAACATTCATAGTGTAAGATCCTACCCACTGTCTACCAGTTATAATGGCAGCGTGAATGTGTGATGACCTGCTTAGTAGTTAATGACCTGAACAATAAAGATGCTTGTGTTTCAACCCGTGTGAGTCTGAGCTCTTTACAGTGCCTGATTAGGAAAAGGGAAGATGCAACGAGATCTGGGTGTCCTTGTACATCAGTCACTGAAAGTAAGCATGCAGGTACAGCAGGCAGTGAAAAAAGCAAATGGCATGTTGGCCTTCATAGCGAGAGGATGCAGTTGAACAAAGGGGACTATGGAGGCATGAGAGACGAGCTGGCCAAGGTAGACTGGAAAGGGATCCTAGCAGGAATGACGGTGGAACAGCAATGGCAGGTATTTCTGGGCATAATCTGGAAGACGCAGGCTCATTTCACTCCAAAAAGGAAGGAAGATTCTAAAGGGAGTAGGAGGCAACCGTGGCTGACAAGAGAAGTTAGGGATAGAATAAAACTAAAAGAAAAGATGTATAACACAGCAAAGAGTAGCCGGTAGCCGGAGGATTGGGAAACCTTCATAGGACAACCGAAGGAAACAAAAGGGCAATACGGGCTGAAAAGATGAAGTACAAAGGGAAGCTGGCCAGGAATATAAAGGACAGTAAAAGCTTCTTTAGATATGCTAAGGCAAAAAGAGGAGCAAAGTCAAATGTGGGTCCCTTGAAGGCAAACACGGGTGAAATTATTATGGGAAACATGGAAATGGCAGAAGAGTTGAATATGTACTTCGGATCTGCCTAAATGACTGTCGCCCTGACCCCAATAATAATGAAGTGTTTTGAACGCCTGGTGAAACCCCACATTACTGCCAGCCTCCCCTCATCATTAGACCCTCTCCAGTTTGCCTATCACCCCAACCGTTCTACAGAGGATGCCATCTCTACCACGCTGCACACAGTACTCACGCATCTGGAAAACAAAAACACATACGCCAGAATCCTGTACATTGACATCAGCTCAGCGTTTAACACCATCATCCCACAGAGACTTGTGGAGAAACTAATCCTGCTGGGCCTCAACACCACCCTGTGTCACTGGATCTTGGACTTTCTGACAGAGAGACCGCAGTCAGTCCGTGTTGGCAAGAACACTTCAGGCTCGATCACGCTGAGCACCGGCTCCCCTCAAGGCTGTGTGCTCAGCCCGCTGTTGTTCACATTGCTCACACATGACTGTGCTGCCAGATTCAGGGACAATAAGATCATAAAATTCGCGGATGACACAACAGTGGTGGGACTCATCAGTGGAGATGACGAATCAATGTACAGGGAGGAAGTAAAACAACTAGTGGACTGGTGCGGCAAAAATAATCTAGAATTAAATGTCGACAAAACGAAGGAGATGATTGTCGACTTCAGGAGGGCGCAGCCAAAGCATACACCCCTCAACATTAGTGGCACTACAGTGGAGAGAGTGGAGAGCATAAAGTTCCTCGGTGTGCAAATTACAGACAGCCTCACCTGGTCCAGGAACACCACTGGGACTGTCAAACGGGCCCATCAGCGACTGCACTTCCTGAGGAAACTAAAACAGGCCTCACTCCCCACCAACATCCTCAGGACCTTCTACAGGGGTACGGTGGAGTCTGTACTCACGTACTGCATAAATACGTGGTACTCCACCTGCAACTGCTTGGACAGGAAGGCTCTGCAGAGGGTAGTGAGGGGAGCAGAGAGGATCATTGGCGTCTCCCTACCCTCGGTACAAGAACTGTTCCAGAGCCGCTGTCTGAAAAAAGCTCAGAGAATTGCTAAGGACAAACTGCACCCCCTCCACATACACCTGAATCTCCTGCCATCAGGCAAGAGATATCGAAGCATCAAAGCCCGGACTACAAGACTGGTAAACAGCTTCCTACCACAGGCTGTGAGGCTGCTAAACAGTCACTCTGTACTCACAGTCACTTGATTCTGCGGCTGGCACGGACACTTTAATAACTGCCACTGGCTACTTTAATAACTGGCACTGGCCACTCAAATCAGCTGCCCAGGACATTTTATGATTGGTTTATTGTATTTTAACGTTGTGTTTTACCTGCTTTTAACTATTTATACTGTTCCATCAGGGACTGGATTGTTTTTAATATTATGTGTGAAATGTTTTAAATTTCATGTGCGATGCTCCGCTATTCCCTGGGAAACGTCTTTTCATTTTGCACTGTACAACTGTTGCTTGCAAGATGACAATAAAGGTTGATTGATTGATTGAAGACACAAACGATCTCCCAGATGTACTGGAGGACAGAGGATCTAAGGGGGTAGAGGAACTGAAATAAATTTTCATTAGGTGAGAAATAGTATTGGGTAGGCTAATGGGACTGAAGGATGATAAATCCCCATGGGCCTGATGGTCTGCATCCCAGGGTCCTCAGGGAGGTGGCTCTAGAAATAGTGGAAACATTGGTGATCATTTTCCAATGTTCAATAGATTCAGGATCAGTTCCTGTGGATTGGAGGATAGCTAATGTTATCCCACTTTTCAAGAAAGGAGCAAGAGAGAAAACGGGGAATTACAGACCAGTTAGCCTGACTTTGGTGGTGGGAAACATGCTGGAGTCAATTATTAAAGAGGTAATAATGGGGCATTTGGATAGCTGTAAAAGGATTAATCCAAGTCAACATGGATTTATGAAAGGGAAATCATGCTTGACTAATCTTCTGGAATTTTTTGATGATGTGACAAGTAAAATGGATGAAGGGGTGCCAGTGGATGTAGTGTATCTAGACTTTCAGAAAGCCTTTGATAAGGTCCCACACGGGAGACTGGTGACTAAAATTAGAGCGCATGGTATTGGGGGTAGGGTGTTGACATGGATAGAAAATTGGTTGGCAGACCGGAAGCAAAGAATAGGAGTGAACGGGTCCTATTCAGAATGGCAGGCAGTGGCGAGTGGAGTGCCGCAAGGCTCGGTGTTTGGGCCGCAACTGTTTACCATCTATATTAATGATTTGGAACAGGGAATTAGGGGCAACACTAGCAAGTTTGCTGATGACACAAAGCTGGGTGGCAGTGTGAACTGTGAAGAGGATGTTAGGAGGTTGCAAGGTGACCTGGACAGGTTGAGTGAGTGGGCAGATGCATGGCAGATGCAGTATAATATAGATAAATGTGAGGTTATCCACTTTGGCGGCAAAAATAAGGGGGCAGATTATTATCTCAATGGGGTTTGGTTAGGTAAGGGGGATGTGCAGTGTGACCTGGGCATCCTTGTACACTGGTCACTGAAAGTTGGCTTACAGGTACAGCAGGCAGTGAAGAAACTAATGGAATGTTGGCCTTCATAACAAGAGGATTTCAGTATAGGAGTAAAGAGGCTCTTCTGCAGTTGTATAGGGCTCTGGTGAGACCACATCTGGAGTATTGAGTACAGATTTAGTCTCCTAATTTGAGGAAGGACATCCTTGTGATTGAGGCAGTGCAGCGTAGGTTCACAAGATTGATCCCTGGGATGGCGGGACTGTCATATGAGGAAAGATTGAAAATACTAGGCTTGTACACTGGAGTTTAGAAGGATGAGGGGGATCTTATAGAACCATATAAAATTATAAAAGGACTGGTCAAACTACATGCAGGGAAAATGTTCCAAATGTTGGGCGAGTCCAGAAACAGGGGCCACAGTCTTAGAATAAAGGGGAGGTCATTTAAGACTGAGATGAGTAAAAACTTTTTCACCCAGAGAGTTGTGAATTTATGGAATTTCCTGCCACAGAGGGCAGTGGAGGCCAAGACACTGGATGGATTTAAGAGAGAGTTAGATAGGGCTCTGGGATCTAGTGGAGTCAGGGGATATGGGGAGAGGGCAGGCACGGGTTATTGATGGGGGACGATCAATCATGATCATGGTGAATGGCGGTGCTGGCTCCAAGGGCCGAATGGCCTCCTCCTGCACCTATTTTCTATCTTTCTATGTTTCTATGGGAGCAAGTAGGTCCAACTGCAGTTGTACAGGGTGCTGGTGAGACCACACCTGGAACATTGTGTGCAGTTTTGGTCTCCTCATTTGAGGAAGGACATTCTTGCTATTGCGGGACTGCAGCGTACGTTCACCAGGTTAGCTCCCTGAATGGTGGGACGCACATATGATGAAATAATAGGTCGACTGGGCTTGTATTCACTGGAATTTAGAAGGATGAGGGGGTTTCTTATAGAAACATATAAAATCCTTAAGGGATTGGACAGGATAGATGCAGGAAAAGTGTTCCACATGTTAGGGTGGTCCAGAACCAAGGGTCACAGTTTGAGAATAAGGGGTATTTAGGACTGAGATGAGGAAAAACCTTTTCACCCAGAGAGTTGTAAATCTCTGGAATTATCTGCCACAGAAGGCTGTGGAGGCCAATTCACTGGATGTTTTCAAGAGAGAGTTAGATTTATGTCTTAGGGCTAAATGAATCAAGGGATATGGAGAAAATCAAGAAGGGGTTAATGATTTTAGATGATCAAATGACTTTTAGGGTTGGTGACCCTTCTTCAGACACAGTCCTATCTATTTTCCAGAGATGGTGTCTGACCTTGTGAGTTGCTCCAGCATTTTGTATCTACAAAAGGCAATTCTGACTAATTCAATGGTTTCTTTTCAGTGCATTAGTCAGTTTTATAGTAATCTTTTTATGATATAGCAAGATCTTTAAAGCATGACAATTATCGCTTGTGTACATAAGCAAATTAGTGTAATTAAAGGAGTTTCCCTGAACTTGAGCCATTGAGGAAACTCACCATTTCCTCTTGGCAACCTGACCAAACATGTAGGCAGTGCCTGATTCTGATGAATTACCGTATGTCGAGGCAATGAAGACGCTATTGTTTACCCTAAAATAAGGCCCAAAAATTTACCCGCGTCTTGGAGGCCGAAGGTTAGATTGTTATCCAAGAATGATAGACTTGGGCCAAATCGCTTTTAAAACATGGGGGAGACACAATGAGGCCTAATATCTAGCACAGGGGTCGGCAACCTACTGCCCATGGGCCGGATCCGGCCCGTAACCCAAACTCATCCGGCCCGCAGGCACATTTTGTTCAATTAGTTTTCGCGACCTGGGAACTGCAGCCTGTCCCGGGGCACGCAGGCGACCTGGGCACCGCAGTCAGACCTGCCAGCCGGCCTGGGTGCTACAGCCAGTCCCGGGGCAGGCAAGCCGAGCTGGGAACTGCAGCCATTCCCGGGGCACGCAGCCAACCTGGGTATCACAGCCAGACTTGAGGCAAGCGAGCTGACCTGGGCGCTACAACCAGTCCCGTGGCACGCAGGCGACCTGGGAACTGCTGCCAGACCTGGTGCAAGCAAGCCGACCTGGGCGCTACAGCCAGTCCCTGGGCAGGCGAGCCGACCTGGGAGCGCAGGCGACCCTGGAACTGCAGGGCCTTTGGCCCACTGTGGCCGTGCGGACCAGCAATTATCCCGTACACTAGCACCATCCGACACATTAGGGATAATTTACAATTTACCGAAGCACAACCTACAAACCTGCACGTCTTTGGAGTGTGGGGCAGGCGAGCTGACCTGGGTGCTACAGCCAGACCTGGGGCAAGCGAGCTGACCTGGGACTGGCTACAGCGCCCAGCTCACAAAACATGGGGGGGGATTGTCCCCACCTCTCAAAACATAGGGGGGACAGGTCCCCCCCCCCCCAGTTACTTGACTATCCCTCTGTACAGCTGAGGGGGGAAGAATTCCTTTCACAGCATGTGGGGAGTCTGGCCCGGGTCAGCATGGCCTGGGCTGCTCAAAGTAGTAAACTTGGCTGGGCTGCCAGGGGTAAAGTTGCGGGAAGGGGATCAGGGATCATGCCAGCAACTCACTCAGTTGCTTGGGTGGCTGCGAGCGGCCGCTGGGATCGGACAGTGGAACCTGCCGCCACCACAGCGCCTTCTGCTGGCCCACCTGCCACCCAGCCACGTTGTCCTTCGGCACAGTCGCAACCGGTGGAGGTAGTGGTTGGCGGGTAGCTACTGGGTGGAAGGCTAGCTGCTCTGTCCCGGTCTACCTCTCCCTCTCCCTTCCCCTCCCCCTCCCCCTCTCCCCTCCCCCTCTCCCTCTCCCCCTCCCTCCCTCTCCATCCCTCTCCCTCTCCCTCTCTCTCCCTCCTTGAAGGAGTTTCACATCTTCCTTTCTATTGACTAAACCAAACCCTTGATTCTGTCCCGCCAGCCTTTTTTCGAAATTTTGCAACTCAAAATGGGAGGTGCGTCTTCGTTGCAGGTGCGTCTTCATTGCTGGGAAAAACGGTACATAAAAAGCCCACGTACAAGATCACAGACAAGTTACTTTATTACAGAACAAATAAATTCTTGTATTTAAGTATGGTATTATCTGATCTGATCATACAACATGCAAAGCAAAACCTTTTACATTACATTTGTCAATAATGAACCTAAACCTAAATGTGAGTACATTCAGGAGGAGCCCAGTGAAGGTCCTGTCCCACTTGGCGATTTTGCTTGCGTCATATCAGTGTCGCCAAAAGATTTTGAACATTTCAAAATCCAGCGGCGACAAAAAAAATGTTGCGACACTTGAAAAAACACCGCTCGTCATACGTCAGCACGCCACGTCATGCCACGTCTCACCACATCACGCCGCATATGTTTCAGTGACCTGATACGTCAGTCAATAATGCTGGCAGTCGGCGAAAAAAATCGCCATGTGGGACAGGCCCTTTATGTTCATTTCCCCATCCCTTGCAATCTTTCAGCTAAATCTGTGTAGGTTGCACTGAAATCCCCCTTGCCTGTGTTTACCTATAAACTACACGATGTGTGAGAAGGAACTACAGATGCTGGTTTTAACCGAAGATAGACTCAAAATGCTGGAGTAACTCAGCGGGACAGGCAACATCTCTGGAGAGAAGGAATAGGTGATGTTTCGGCCTGAAGAAGGGTCTCGACCTGAAACGTCACCCATTCCTTCTCTCCAGAGATGCTGCCTGTATCGCTGAGTTACTCCAGCATTTTGAGTCTCTCTTCACCTATGACTTGCCATGCTTTGTCCTCTCCTTCCCCTCTTCTAGCTTTCTTTCCCCCCGTCACTGTAACCAGTCTGAAAAAGATCCTGACCCGAAACAGTTCCTATCCACATTCTTCAGGATGCTCACCAACCCATTGAGTTACTCCAGCATTTTCAGTGAATTCAATTCAATGACTCAATGATTCCATGATACTTTATTGCCACATGTACCTAGGTACAGTGAAGTTTTGCATACAACCTAGTAAAATCATTTTTTAGCGGGCCTCACCAAGGCAGTACACAAGAGTGTTTTCTTTCTGAAACTACCAATGTGAGGAAGTGGAAATTCTTCCCCAGAGCTGAGGGCGCTACTCATTTCAATCTGGATTCATTTATTTAATGATTTCAGTAGTAACATAGTTAATTGCCGTAAACATGAGTGTATTCAGCCAGTTTCTTTTGATTGCTTTGTCACAAAATGGTTTGCTGCCAGGAATCAATACTTATTAAGATAATTGCCTGAGAGATTATCGTAACAACTCTCACATCCAAATGATTTTACTTCTCAAAGAGACAGAAAAGAAACAGACTTAATCCCAACATGATTAATGTCAGAACATGACAGTTTTGTTTAATTATCTGCCATTAACTGCAGTTTATTATGCCGCTTACATTTGTTCCAGGAACAATAAAACTTGAACTTACTAATGCTCTGCAGTGGCAAATAATAATGATTATGAAATTAACTTGCGTCACAATGGATTTGATTGGCGTGCAGGTGCATCGAGCTCTTTGGCCCAACAATTGCTATTTTCAGGGACTTTGACCTTCAGTACAGCTATTAGTGTTTTACTGGGAGAGTTTTTCAGGCAGCATTCAGATGAGACAATACACTGGGGGAAAAGTGCAATGGTATCGTTTTGAACAAAAAATCCCAGCTGTAATTATTCCTTATAGTTTGCACTGAGTAATGATGAGAGAAAAAATAAAACTCTTCAATTTAGATAAGATAACCTGCAGGAATTTTGTTTGGCAATTTTTAGGATAAATAAAGCAGAATTGGAGTAATTTAGACAGAAACAAAGAACAGATTACGTAGTTTACACTATAATTGGAACCGACTTTATAAAACAACATTTGGATGCAAAAATGCTACCTCAGCTCTCTTGATAAGCCACTAATTTTTTCTTCAGTGTGATAAATTAAACCGTCTAATACTAATAGTTAAGGAAGGGAAATAATCCCTTCGGTACTCTTGTCCTGTACCTGCTGAAGAATCCCTCCTACATAAGCAGAAAATACTGGAAATGTTCAGCAGATCAGACAGAGACAAACAACTGTAATGCTTCAGGTCAATGACCTTTCATCAGAACTGGAAGATGCTTCTGCTAAAAAAGATTGCAGGTGATTTTTTAGAGGTAGAAAAAAAGGATGAGAACAGCAGCACATGTCTCATTTACATACACATTTGTCGCATATAACATGAATTAGAAATGAAGTAGGCCATTCGGCCCTTCAATAGAATCTTATTATAGCATTATCTCTTCACTCCCAACTACTCCAGAGGGGATGAGTTTATCTTGGCATATTGTTCAACACAGGCTTTGTGGGCTGACGGGCCTGTTCCTGTGTTGTACTTTCTATGTTTTATGTCCTTTAACCCTCTTGCTTATGAAGAATCTATTTACTTCATGGGCCTGTCCTACTTAGGTGATTTTTCAACGGACTGCCGGCGACTGTCAGAGTGGAACACACACACAAACACATCGCAAAGATGGGGGCCAGGGCAAGTAAGGGGAGCACTGTCTGAAATTCACATGGTGCAAAGCCAAGGTGATACAGACACACACCCGATGAACAGGAAGGTTGGCGCTGTAATTAAGACGGCTAAAGCACGGTGTACGGTAAGTCCTTTAAAAGAGGGGGGGGGGAGAAGGAGTGGAGACAACTTTTAAGAAGCCAGACAACTTTTAATAAGTCAGAGATACACAGCTCTGAAGTTCGGCGGACATTTAACATTACCGGTCGGTTATCCTTGGTTCTGAAAACTACTGCTTACGTTTTTTTTCTCCAATGAGCCAATAAAAATGACCAGTCAGCAAAGGCGATTAACTAAAACTACCTACGACTACCTTGACTATCTACAACAACATGGCGATGCCACTACAACTGCACCTACGACTACAGGATTATCGATTATCTCCATGGCGACCAATTTTTGGTTGCAGAAAATGTTTCAACATGTTGAAAAATTTGCGACGACCATACTGAGGCCGCGACTAGTTCCCAGAATGCGGGAACTCCTCGCGACCATCAAGGAGACTCACCAGAGACCACCAGTGAACATGTAGTGACCATGTGGTGAGCGCAGTGTCTCCTGCACTCACCTAAAAAGTCGTCTAAGTGGGACAGGCCCATCAGCCTTAAAAATGTTGAAAGTTTGTGCCTCCACCACCCTTTGAAGAAGAAAATTCCAAAGGCTCGCAGTCCTCTGAGATAAATTTTTTTTTGCCTCATCTCTCTTAAATGAGCAACACCTTGTTCTATATTGTCCCATAAGAGGAAACAAACTTTTGGGATCTTCTATGTTTTAATCAAGTTCCCTCTCACTCTTTTAAATGCATATGATACAAGCTCAGTCCACCCACCATTTCCTCCTAAAACAACCTGCACATTTCAGGCAAGTTTAAGCAAATCTGCATTGACGTGCTTCCAATGTATTTATATAAGCACACTTACCAAAAAATTGAAATGTTCCAAGGTGATTAAAAAAATTGTGATAAAAAATATGGTAGCAGGAGGCACCAGGATAGATGACAAAAGCATGATAAATAAAGTGACTTTTAAGAAGCATTTTAAAGGACGCAAGATTAATGGTGAGTTTTGTGAGGGACTTTTAGAGTTTATAGGGTAAGTGGAAGAGGTGTTTGCCATGGTTGGAGAGATTGCATTTGAGCACAAGTATGATGGAACAAACAGGAGTTCTGCCAGTGGAAGATTAAACAAACAGCAAAATTATCGCTGGGTCCCTCAGTCCAAGAAAATAAGAGCATTGACCATAGTCTTGAATCATTGATCTAGATGTTAGTGAGAGATTCAGATGAGAAAAGAGAGACAGAGACATAGATATAGTCAGATATCTCCCTCAAGAATTCATTACTCATGGTCTTCTTCTTCTTATCGAGTCCACACACAAGATTAGAAGTTGTTCAGCCAGAGCTGAACACACTTCTCGGCATCTACACAATGGTGTCTGTCTTGCGCTTCTTGTGCTTCTTGTGCGTGGTGGTGGAAAGATTGGTTGAAACAGGGCCGCGACGTGAACGCTCTTTCCTTGGCCCCATTACTCATGGTGAACCAACGATTGACCAAAGATTTGACTGAAGACCCTATTCTTAAGTGAATGTCAGTTGAATCTTTTAAATAATCTGTAGGAATGCCTGAAGAACTGGTTTACTTCAAAGGCAGACTTATTAGCTGGACGTGCTTTGTAATAATGTCACCAAAGCAACATGCCATCACATGCTGTAAATAACAAGTTGGAACAAACAGTGACTAGTCTAGCTGGGACAATGTTGGCCAGTGGGGCAAGTTGGGCAGAATGGCCTGTTTCCACACTGTATCACTCTATGACTCTCTGGCTCCAGCTTGTGTAGCTCTGTCCTCAGTGGGCATTTGCAGATTTTCATATTAATGGGAACATTTTCTAGGGAGCTGATAAACTCAAATAAACCTCTCCCCTTCAAACCATCTTCATTGTGCTAATGGTTGGCCAAAAAACATCCCTTTATCAGACAAACAGTGGAAGATGGGCTATCGCAACAAAGAACTGCAGATGTTCGCTTACAAAAAAAGAGAGAAGATAGTACAGTCAGAAGGAAAGAATGTGGTAATCAAATTATCACAGGTATGATTTTTGTATTAAAGAAAGCTCGGAAGGTGGGAAGCTGCTGCAGCTAAGGCTTACATTTTTATAAGGGACGTCTTGCATGGAATCCTAAGGGGCTGTACCACTGCGGGGACCTAATCTGCGAGTTTAGAAGAGTTTGCTCTCGACTCAAACCCGCAGCATGGTCGACACCTGGTCCTCGGATGTCCTATGAGGTCACTGGAACTCTCCTTCATGCTCGAGGGATGTTCCCGCATACTCGCAGCCTCAGCTAGGTTGCGGAAATTTTTTCAGCATGTTGGTCGGCATGGTTCTTTTTGACTCGTAGTGCAGTGGAGTGAGGTCACTATGTAGTTACAGGCAGTCGAGGGCAGCCGTAGGCAATCTCCTTTGCTGACCGGGCATTTTGATTGTCTCATTGGAGTTTTCAGGACCAGGGAAAACCGACCGGTAAGTAAAATGCCTGCTAAACTTTATTATACTTCTTAAAAGTGTCTCCATTCCTTCTCCCCCCCTTCTCTCCCCTTCTCTCCCCTTCACTCCCCTTCTCTCTCCTTCTCTCTCCTTCTCTCTCCTTCTCTCTCCTTTTCTCCCCCTCCCTCCCCTTCTCTCCGCCCCCCCCATTCGCGCTCTCTAAAGAACTTACCGTACACTGTGGCAGCCGTCTTTTAACTCCTCGTCATCGCGGGTGTGAATTTCAGACAGTGCTCCCCCGCTTTCCCTGGCCCCTGCCTTTGTGACGTGTTTGTGTGTGTGTGTGCGTGGTCGGTCGACCCAGCTCGTGGTTTCAACGCGGACGGTCGATTCAGCTCGAGATTTTCCAGGCGAATGCCCTCGAGCTTGAAGGTCGAAGACACTCTTCTTAACTCGCGGATTAGGATGCAGCAGTGGGACAGCCCCTTTAGAAGAATAACCTGAGTGGTAAGTTCTATTTTAAATCGAACTAGAATTAGAGAACAGCTAATGTTTAGACATAAACATTAACCTGCAAGGCAAACAGGATTGCCCACCAGTAGGGGCGAGGGAAGCCAGTGTTTGATGGTTAAGTCCTAGTTGCCAGGATTTGGGGGGTTAAGCTACTGAGGGAAAGTTGGGCAGACTAGAACTTTATTCCTTGGAGCATTGGAGGCTGAGGGGTGATCTTGGAGGTGTATAAGATCATGAGGGGACTAGATAGGGTGAATACATAGAGTCTTTTACCCAGAATAGGTGAATCAAGAATCAGAGGACATAGGTTTAACGTGAGAGGGGAAAGATTTAATTGGAACCAGCAGGTGAAATTTGTCACACAAAGGGTGGTAGCTATATTGAATGAGTTGTCATAGGATGTAGGTGAGGCAGGTATTATAACATCATTAAAAAAAATCAAATTTGGACAATTACTTGGGTAGGAAAGGTTTAGAAGGATATGGGCTAAATGTAGGCAGCTAGGACTAGCGGGGTTGGGGCATGTTAGGCCAAAGGGCCTGATTCCATGCTGTATGACTCTTATAGGATATGTTATGTCATACAGAGGTGCTGTTAGATTGCATAACCTAACATCCTTGGCCCCATTCGCTTCTCCCTGTATATGCTCCCCTTAGGCCAAGTCATTGAAAGGCACGGCATTTCCTTCCATTGCTACGCAGACGATACATAACTCTATCACCCCCTGAAGCCCAAAAACCAATCAAATCTGCTTAACCTTACCCGCTGCCTCGAGGATATAAAGTGTTGGATGGCCCAGAACTTCTTCCAACTAAACGAAAGTAAGTCTGAGGTCATCCTTCTCGGCCCCTCGGACTCAATCAAAATGATAGCAGGCAGCCTTGGAAGCCTTACCCAACTACTCAAACCTCATGTCAACTACCTTGGTGTGATATTTGACTCAGCACTGAAATTTGACAAATGAGTCAATGCCGTGGTAAAAGCTAGCTTCTTTCAGCTTTGGACAATAGCTAAAATAAAACAATTCCTCCAGTTTGATGACCTCAAAAAGATCATCCACACATTTATCTCCTCCCGCCTAGATTACTGCCTCCCTTTACACTGGCATCAGCCTATCTTCCCTGTCCCGCCTGCAACTGGTCCAAAACGCCGCAGCGAGACTCCTGATGGGCACCCGAAAAAAAGACCACATCACCCCGATCCTGGCCTCTCTCCACTGGCTCCCTGTGCGGTTCCGAATAAATTTAAAGATCCTCCTCTATGTCTACAAAGCCCTCAATGGGCTTGCCCCCTCCTACATTAAAAGTCTTCTCACCCACCACACCTCCTCCAGGCCACTCAGATCGGCCGACTTGGGGTTGCTGAATGTCCCGCGGTCTAGGCATAAGCTCAGGGGTGACCGCGCCTTTACAGTTGCAGCTCCTAGACTGTGGAACAGCATCCCTCGTCCCATCAGAACTGCCCCCTCCATCGACTCCTTTAAGTCTAGACTAAAAACTTATCTGTACTCCCAAGCCTTTCTTGACGTCCTCTGAGCGAAGGCTATATGTAAATATGTATGTAGTTTGTTTGTTTATACTATTCTTATAACAAATGTAAAGCACTTTGGCCAACGAGAGTTGTTTTTTAAATATGCTATATAAAAAAATGTAACTTGACTTGACTAACAACATTCATAATCATACCTTAAATAAATTCTTGTAACATTTGACAGGAATGGAGAGCCCTGAGGCCTTCCTGATGGGGAATGGAAATGTTTAACGACTGGATGTCCATGGTAAAGATGAGGCGTTGGGGACAAGGAATTGGAAATTGTTAGAATGGTGCAAGGCATGCAAGGTGTCCAGGATGTGGGTGGGAAGGGACTGGGCAAGTGTGGACAAAATAGAGTTGCGATATAAGGAGACAAGTTCAGAAGCATTTTGATAAAGAAACAGAGAGTCCCAGTGCCTTCCTGATTTTAAAGAGCCTTAATGCTTCCTGCATTAGAAAGAAACAGACAACCCTTATGGGCCTGTCCAGCTTACGCGACTTTATAGGTGACTACAGGAGACTATGTGGTCACCACAAGGTCACCGCTATGTGGTCAACATTATGGCGACCAGAATTTTGACGACATGGAGAATAGCAAGATTTCTCGTGACGTAGGTGCAGTGGTAGTAGGTTGCCAGGAGGTCGTAGGTTGTCATAGGTTGTCGCCGGTGCTGACCGGTGAATTTAATTGTTTTTTTGGGGAAAAAAACGAAACCGTAGTTTTCAGACGAAGGATAACTGACTGGTAATGTTAATGTCTGCCGAGCTTCACAGCCGTGTATTTCTGGCTTCTTAAAAGTTCTCTCCATTCATTTTCCCCCTTCTCACCCCTCTTCCTCCCCCCCTCTCCCCCCCTCTTTTAAAGGACTTAAGTGAACCTTCCTGTACACTGTGCTTTCACCGTCTTAATTACAGCACCAACCATCGTGGTGTGTGTCTGTATCACATTGGCCTGTATCACATTGGCTTTGCACTGTGTGAATTGCACTCAGACAACGCTCCCACCACTTGCCTGTCCCCCGCCTGCATAACGGGCTGGTGAAGGAAGCGATGTGTGTATGTGTGTGTGTGTTCCACTCTGACAGTCGCCGTTCCAGTCGCCAGTTTTTCAGCGACCTGCCACGAATTGACAGTCGCCGGCAGTCGCCTGAAAAATCACCTAAGCTGGAGAGGCCCATTAGGTGATTTTTTTGGGGCGACTACAGGCAACTGCCACAAAATGTTCAACATGGTGAAAATTTTTCGGCAACAGTGGCAACAATTTTTGCTGTCGTAGGTTATCATAGGTAGTCTTGTTAATATTGGCTACATTAAAGACACCATAAAATGGAGGATCCCTGCACTTGTCAGAATTGCTTAACCCTTGTCAGTTGAGCTTTACAGGCTTTGATTGGCGCCAGCTAGTCTAGGCTCAGACTGATATGCAGGATTGTACGGGGTCCAGGTGTTCTCCATGTTTCTCTAAAATTGATAACATGTATAGTGGTTTCGCAAACTAACCTTAAATCATTTCTATTGGGTTGCTTCAAAAGCATTGTAAACAGTACAAATAATGTTGCAAGGTGGTCAAACTGTTAATTGATGATTGGTCAATTGGTGTTGAGCCTTGGAGAAATTGTTTGAATCTCAGGGTACAAGTTTCAATGTTTGTTCTTGTTAGCTTCCTTCGAGAGCTTTCTTTCTTATACAATGTATGAGCTGTTGGGTTAGGGAAATGTCTTATATATGGGGTTAATTGATATCTGTAATTGGGTTATTGAGAGACTACCCCCATGTGGTTTGGCCCCTCGATGTACCGGGACATATAAAAGTCCACTACCACGAGGTCCAGCGTCGATTTTCTCGTAGAGTGTTTGGGACTGCGTGAATTTCTGGAGTGTCTCTGTCTGAGCGAGGCCTAGAGGGCTTGAACAGGCAGATACGAAGATCGAACCTGCAGTGGAATAGGTAGTATAGTTGAACTCTAATGTGCTTTTGTTAAAATAAAATGTAGTTGTTTCAAGTGCATGATTCAGTGTTTTAACTGAAACTAGACTTATGGGAAGCTTAGAAATGAGCAATTTACATTGAAAGACCCCCAAACACAAGTTTGCGATCAAGAGTGTTGAGCTGATTTGATCGCGAGAGCAAAAATAGGGCCCACGGTGCAGTTTTCGCATTTATCTTCGGCACTTTGTTAGTCGGAGCGGATCGATCATTTGTGGACTTGGGAAAGGGCCTAATCGAGATAATTGAGAACAGAGTCTAGCAAACACGGGGGAGTGGTTAGCACGCCTTTAGGTTGGAGGCCCATAAAACCAGGGTGGGGTTAGAGGCCCTGCTGGGGTTGCGTTAGAGTCCCTTTCCTGGGTTAGAGGCCCAAAACTTTGGTCATAGTTGGCAGACTGTAGCTGCTTTAACGAGAGCCAAACGCGCTTCATCGGGCAAGGAGTGGCCTAGCGTTAGACTTGTTATCCAAATTGGTGGGATTTTAAAATACAGGTCTCGCCTTCGATTGGATTTTTGCTGGCAGCGCAAATTGAAAAGATGTGCTCTGAAAATCGGCATCGATAACTTACAACGTTAAGCGGCTAGGCGCTGGATCCTCGCAGAGAGTTGTGTCTGCGTGAAGGTATCTGTGTCTCTCGCTGAATTGACAGATGAAGAACCTCGAGAAGGTACTGAATGGACAGAGTAAAAATTAGCCGGAATACTCCAATCAGTTCAAGAATTCAACTGGGCAATTTTAATTTGATTCGAGAGCCCGCGTAGTAGAAGAGATATGCACTAAAATTAGGAGTTCAAGTTCGTGTCTATATTTGCGAAAGCCAAATTTTCAAATACTGAATTTCATATTGAAGTTCTGCCAGTAAGGTGGAATTCGAATTCCTGTATATGGAACTTCAATGTTGGTGCATGTCCCTGATCAATTCCGAATAGCGGCTGATCCAGTGAATAGTAATCCTCAGGTCGATTGTTGACTTGTACCTGATAGCGAAGAGTACCTGAGAGACGAGAATCTGATTTACTTGATGAAAAGTAATCCAAATAGCGAAGGGCACCCCTAATCCTGTCGAGGAAGGATAGAGGTTCCCCCTATAGAAGTCCAGTCTTAGCAGAGGGATAGTAACATTCGGTAGGAAAAGTAGTCTTTTAAGTAGTACCCCTCAATAAAGAGTAAATTAGGAAGGGGAAAATCTTCGAAATCAGAGGAAGAGGTTCACTGCGTGATAACAGGATGACGCGGCGTCGAGATCGAGTGTTTGTGTAAATTGTAGAAATCTAACTATTTGTATTGTCATAGGATCCGGAATTTGTAAATATTCTATTATGTAAATAAACTTAGATTATATTAAGAATTAAAAGTTAAGATTTAGATTGTGTTAAGTCTGCGGACCATCATTGGTGTTGCTGCTTGTGCGAGTGTTTACGGATTTAGAGACTTGAAGTAAGAGTGTGTTTAAGTTAAATATTTGTATTTGTTTAAGATCGTAGTGTAAGAATCTGAATCGGGGTGGTTCGTCCCGCTGATTGATTATGCCACGAGGAGGATTTCTTAGAGTGTGTGATTTGTAATAAGTGAATGTTTTTGATTTATGCAGGAGTGTGGTTAGGTATACTTCTGATAATTGGACTAATTTCCTTTTTGTGTTCAATTTTGCTCACGTGTTTAGAGTTCGTTTGCATGCGTTCAGATTAAGATCGGGGATAGGAGACGGGCTGCGAGAACGTGTGTGAGTGTGATTGCTTGTTTCCTGGAGCATTTTGATTTGAAAATTGTCTAAAATGACATTGATAATTTCGAACTTGAAAAGGGAAATTGTGAAGAGGTGCGAGTAGTTTAGAGTTGCTTCCTTATCCAACAGAATGGGAAACCACGCAAATAAAGATATGACCACTGACTCGGAAAGTCCTCTGCAAGAAATATGCAGTGAATTTCTTCAAAAAGCTGATCGATTGAGAATCCTTTCCGGATTGTTAAATAGAGAATTAGGGAACGAATTATGGCCCCAAGGGGGCATAGATATAGTAAAAGGATTAAAATACATTGAGCAGATTATATTGCAGTGCAGCGATAATACAGCGGCACAGGAATTAATTGAATTGTGGAGAAATTATTACGAGGAACAGAAAGCGAGTAGAGCAGAGGAAAGAATGGCAAGTTGGAAGGAAGCAACTCTAAAACGGGGGATAGTATTAGAAGATAATGAACCTCCAGGTAGCCTAAGGGAAGAGCCTTTGATAAAGGGAGAAATAAATCTTTCACGGAAAGATTATCATCCATAAGTCTTAAGCGTGATGACCGATGGTTGGCACTGGTTACGAGGGGGATGACAATGATTATTTAGAGACTGAGAGAGTGTTAGAACTAGAAATTCAGGTCCACCACCTTATTCACCTTATGATCCCAATACCTCAAATGCACATCGCGGAGTTCGTAATAGGAATAGACAATTAAATCCCAGGGCACAAACTTCCTTAATCCTGACCGCACCATCCATTACAGACAGTCCTAGAGTTCACGGTACCAGAAGTCAAATTAGGAAAAATACTAAATTAGTTATGGAGAAAGAAGAACACAGCCCTAGACAAATTGAACGAGCAGTTAAGGAAGGAAGGAAATCCTTTAGAAAGTATTGTGAACCCCCTGGTGAAGGGGAAGATACATCTGGGTGTGGGACCATAATTGAAGAGGCTGAGGTAGGTCCTGAAGCTAAACAACCAACCCTTAGACAGTTCCCTGTAAGGGAAATGCCTAATCCTTCTTTGGATCCAGCCAATGCAGTGTGCAAATAATCCCTGTACAATTAGAGTCTGTTCCCCATGGAAGCCTAATGAGATGATGGCTATTTTAAGTCAAATACCCAATCGTAGAAAATCACCCGCTTCTTTTGTGAATCACTTAAGAACTACAATGTGCGTTTATCACGCTGATTCCCGGGATTTATGGACGGTGATCCAGCAAAGAATTACTCCAAGTGAGATTCCCAACGAATTTAGGACATCCGTCGCATGCAGCTCTTGCAAATATAATAGCGGACAATGGAGCAAGGGAGGAAGCTCTTGCCAATACCTTTCAGAAACCAATCGATTTGGCCGGAATATTATATATAAGACCAAAAAGAGGAGAAGGAGCGGATGAGTTTTTAGAGCGATTTTCTGAATTATATACGGATCAATCGGGTGACTTAAATTACAGAAATGGAGTAAATTCCTCTCAATATTGTGCCATCCTACTGAATTGTCTTCCCACCAACGTAGCAGAAGCCATTAAGACTAATAACATGGACTGGACAGAAAAAGTGCCAGTCAAATGGCTAGGGCTGTAAGATATCATTGGAAGGAAATAAAGAAGCAGGATAGCCCATCTGCAGTCAAACCAAGAACTGAATATGTGATCAGAAAGGAAATACCAAAATCCGACTCTGAATCATAGATCCCTAGAGTACCAGCAAACTATGGACTGGGAGATGTTAGAGTTCCGGAATATCCAGACCGATGTTATAGGGAAGTATCTGCCCTAGAGTCAGTCCTCCAAAGACCAGGATTAAGGACAGGCCGGCCACCAGGAATGAGCCAGTGTTATCATTGCGGAGGGGTAGGTCACTGGAGTAGCGCTTGCCCACGTAAAGACAGGAACGACAGAGGGGGTCACAAAAATGTTTTCCAAGATCAAAGAGAATGGAGGGATCAACGGGATCCTAGAGAGTGCAGTGGGAACTGGCAGGAAAATCAGGAGACAAGGGGACAAATCTCCTTTTCTCAGAGTAACCCATTTACTTGCCTATGGTTAGCAAACCTGGTAGCGACTGGGTGTAATGCTGATGAGGAACCTATGTTGTCTCTACAGGTTGAAGGTAAAATCTGCACCTCCCTAGCAGACACAGGAGCATCCATGTCATCTCTTCAATCAATTTATAATTTACCAGAATCAAAAGAAGTTCAGAATCTGTCTGGGTTTCAAGGATAAACTTGCTAGTATCCCATCTCTGAGCCAGTCGAAGTAGTGTATGGAAGAAAGGCAATCAAATATATATTTGTGATAACCACCGGATTAATTTGAAACCTAATGGCGAGAGATTTACTTTGTGCTTTCCAACTAAAAATAGAATGTGGCGATAGAGGTATAGTAGTGACCCCCTGGGCCCCTGCATGACAATGTTACTCCATAGTGACCCCTCAATGGTGGTCCTTAGATCTGGACGAAGAACCCCCACTTCACATTACACTGGCTTACGATAGAAGTGGAAAGGATAGTGAGCTGGAAACCTTCTTTAAATCATATGAAGGACAGGAATGGGAAATAGAACTATTGGCACGAGTGGAAGGAAAAGAGGGAGCTGCCGAATATGCTAAAATACCAGCACAGTTATGGAAAAGAACTGACGAGGCTGCTCCTCACATCACTCGAAAGGTGAATTTCCTGGCTAGAGCTAAAGACCTAGGAACGATGGTAAGAAAGGCAATTACCTTGGCAAACCCAAATAATTATCAAAAGCAACATTTGTCTAATCAATTTGTTGTTGAATTTTACCAGGCCCCAAGGAAGGTTGTTACTCACTTACGAGTATGTGAACCCTCAAGTATGGGCGGAGGACACTGCTCAGGTAGGATGCGTGAACATCAATCCCATCCGTGTAGCACTCCAGAAAGGGGTAACACTTCCTTCAATCTAGCAATATCCATTGAAACTACAGGCCATCAGCAGCATAGACAAATTAATTTGGGGTTTGCTGGAACAAGGAATATTGGTGAAATACCAATCTATCTGTAACACCCCTATTTTTGCCGTTCCGAAACCAGGAAAGGAGGGTCAATATGGACTTATACAAGACTTAAGGGAAGTCAATTCTGTTGTAGAACCATTTCATGCCAAGTGCCAAATCGTGCCCATATCCTAGCCCAAATACCGGCTGAAGCCAAAGTCTTTTCGATAGTCGACTTACAACATGGATTATTTTCTCTTCCTCTTCATGAAGACACCCAATATTTGCTTACCTACACCTATAAGGGCCAATAATATACCTGGACCAGGTTGCCTCAAGGATTTGTCAACTCGCCTACTTTATTTTCCAGGTGTCTGCAGGATCAGCTAAGTACTTTAAAGTTTAGAATGAATTCAACATTAGTGCAGTATGTTGATGATCTATTGGTGGCTAGTAAAGATGAATCTAATAATCGGGAAGACACTGCACAACTAGTAAATCATCTCGCCGATCTATGATATGTGGTTTCCCCATCAAAAGTACTGGTAACTCAGGAGAAAGTAAATTTCTAGGGATTATAATTTCAGCCACCGAAAGAAGTCTTGAGAAGAGCAGACGCGAACCTATCTGCAAATTTCCAGTCCCAAAAGAAGCCAAACAAATGAGGCAATGGCTGGGCATGGTTAATTATTGCAGATCCTGGATTCCAAATATAGCTCTAGAAACAAAGGAGCTAACACCCTATACCAACATGGAGGGCGAATTTAAACTAACAAAGGAGGCACAGGAAGCATTTGAGAACTTGAAAAGATCTTTGATGAGAGCGCTGGCATTGGGAAGGCCATTATACGATCATCCTTTCCAGCTGTATTGTACAATTCTATCCGATTGTGCCACTTCGTTATTAACGCAAAAGCATGGGGATAGAGATAGACCAGTTGCATATTACTCCTCCAAATTAGATCCAGTAGCTAGGGGACATCCTCGTTGCACTCAATTCTTAACTGCAAACTACAATCGTTTAAAATCGGCTGCCAATTTGACATTCCAGCAGGAAATTGTTGTGTACAGTTCACATTCGGTATTGGCATTGTACAAACCCAGCATTTGACAATGGCCCACCAAAATAAGTATTAGATCTACCTGTTAAACAATCCAGAATTGCAGTTTAAACACTGTACATTAATTAACCCAGCCTCTTTTCTTATTTCACCCCCAGAAGAGCGAGCAGAGGCAGGACACAACTGTCTATTTGTTATAGAGGAGGAAACATCAGTGAAAGAGGACTTGAGGGATGTACCCATGGAAGACCCTGACATCACATTATATGTGGATGGTAGTGCATCCATTGGACCACAGGGCGAGAGGTTGTCTTGGTATGCAATTATTAATCAAAAGACAGAGATTGTAGAAGCAGCTGCTTTTGAATCACAATATTCAGCACAACTAGCTGAATTATTTGCTTTAATTTAGGCTTGTATTATTGGGGAAAGATCTAAAAGTAACCATTCTCGATATGCATTTGGGGTGGTGCATGATTTTGGACAATTGTGGAAAAATAGGGGATTTGTAACTTCTGCAGGAACCCAAATATCGCACAAACAATTGGTGACAAATTTATTGAAGGCCTTAATGCTACCCAGACAAATCTCTGCAATAAAATGTAGTGCCCATACTAAAGGACAGACCCCAGTAGATATTGGAAATCGTAATTCCGATATAATAGCTAAAAGAGTATCATGGGAACGTAAGGTGGTGATACCTAGAATGATAAGGCAGACTAAAAGTGTAACTAACAAGTCCCCCTTGGAGAAACAGATGCTGACCATCCAAGAAATTGTTTGATTACAAGAAGAGGCTACTGAAGGAGATAAGGAGAGATGGAGACAACTGGGATGTGTACTGGATTGTATGACTGGGCTATGGACCACTCCAGCAGTGTAAACTTGCATGACAGACTCATTGGCTGTATGGGTTATGCAACCCATTGTGGTGCAAGAGCAGTAGGGAACACTCTATTAGCTACTTTCTAGCATCCAAAATCACAATCTGTTGCTCAAAAGATAAGCATTAATTGTCTGTTCGGCCAGCAATACACTCCAGGGAAAGGAATAGGATGTGAAGGAGAGAAAACACCATTGCCTATGGGTCCTTTTGAGACATTGCAAATGGACTATATTGAATTAGAAAGATGCCATGGATACAAATACGTTCTTGTCATAGTCGATGTATTCAGCAGGTGGATCGAGGCATTCCCAACCCTTGACAATTAAGCGGCTACTGTTGTCAAGGTGCTAATGAGAGAAATTGTCCCTAGATTCGGCATTCCCATTCGACTTAGCTCAGATAACGGTGCACACTATATTGGACAAATCAATAAAGAATTTTGTGAACAGCTGGGGATCCAGCAGCAATTGCACTGCACTTATCGACCACAGGCTGCCAGACTATGTCGTGGCCCAAATATTCTTAAACAGACAAAAACGCAAATAAAATCAGTATAAGCAGTAAAATCTTTATTTCGCTAGGCGGGTGTGGTAAAACTTTTAACAGTATGCAGATGACAGACTATACAGAGTTTTCATCCCCACACAAAGTCGTAGTGATCTAATTACATATATATACTCCAATAACCAACGATTCAGCAATAATTTATCTGCAGATCATAGCACAGCCTCTTGCTTCTTAAGATTGACTGATCCTTAAGATTGACAGCTTCTTAAGATTGACTGGTTCCTATGACAGAGGAAGGGTTAGCCATATATGGTTATATGAGAAGGCTATATTTCTGCTGAACAAGCATTTTGGTATTTTCTACTTATGACGCACATTATACTCTTATAGTCTGAATTCTCTCTCAATGTTTACATTGTAGAGGAGACATTCATGAAGCTGTGCTTGTTATCTCGCTTATGCTATTGGAAAGGGAACATCAACAGTCTGTTAGCTTTGTTAGTGTACTGAAAGCAAAGGTTAGTGCATTTTCACTAGCTTTGCAATTTAATAGAAGACGGTGAAAGCCTGCCTTAGTTTCAGCGGAATCCATTTTGTATCTTTAAATCATTATTAACTTCCACATGTAGAATGGGCAAACCAGACCCTTGGGAAGGACCGTGCCAAGTTCTTTTAATGACTCCGACTGCAGTAACTCTCATCTGATATAGGGCTATTGGGAGTAATTTAATCCACCCAAGTCCAGTCTCCGCCTTTAATTTGGCTAATTTGGTTTTAAGGGTCTGGTTTGTCGATTCTACATTTGGAAGTTAATAATGATTTAAAGATACAAAATGGATTCCGCTGAAAGGAAGGAAGAAATGCCTGGGTGCATCTTCATCATTATAAATATATTAGTGAATGTATCAGTAGTTAACTTGTTTTCTCCCAGGTTTTCTTGGGAATTCTAATCAAGGACCAATGGACTATCAAGATTGATGGATGGGAATTCGCGCCCATGAAAACTCGGGAAGCTCGATGAAATTCTGAGAAGCTACATCAACATCTTGTTAGAACATTGTTAAAGTATAGCAGTCATCATTGTATTCTGGAGTTATCATTCATGATGAGGGTTATCATGAATCATAAAACGGGGGAATATTGGCTAAGTTAAAGACACCATAAAATGCATGGTCCCTGCACTTGTCAGAATTGCTTAACCCTTGTCAGCTGAACTTTACAGGCTTTGATTGGCGCCAGCCAGTCTAGGCTCAGACTGATATGCAGGATGGTTTCTCTTAAATTCATAACATGTATAGCGGTTTTGCAAACTAACCTTAAATGCATCATTTTTATTGGGTTGCTGCAAAAACATTGTAAACAGTATAAATAATGTTGCAGGGTGGTCATCCTGTTAATTGATAATTGGTCAAAGTGTTGAACATTGGAGAAATTGTTTGTTATATTTATTGTTATATATACTGTTATATGAGCTGTTGTATTATTGGGTTAGGGAAATGTCTATTATGTATGGGGTTAATTGATATCAGTAATTGGGTTATTAAGAGACCACCCCCATGTGGATCGGCCCCTCAAGGTCTCGAGGTCGAGGTCCGCTACCACGAGCTCCAGTGCCGATCTTCTGGGAGAGCGCTTGGGACTGAGTGAACTTCTGGAATGTCTCTGTCTGAGCGAGGCCTAGAGGGCTTGAACAGGTAGGTACGTGGATCGAACCTGCGGTGGGATAGGTACAGTAGTTGAACTGTAATGCGCTTTTGTTAAAATAAAATGTAGTTGTTTCAAGTGCTTGATTCAGTGTTTTTACTGAAACTAGACTGTGCAATGCTTAGAAATTAGCAATTTACAGTCCTAGGTTGTTGTAGGTGTTGTCCTGGTTGTCGCCAGGTGTCGTAGGTGAATTCCATTAAAATCAGTCCATGGCAGTCGCCTAAAGAGTCGCCTAAGTGGGACAGGTCCATTAGGGATCTCGACTCAAAACATCGACTGTCCATTCCCCCTCACAATGTTGTCTGGCCTGTTGCGTTCCTTGAGCAGGTTATCTTTTACTACTGTAATGTATTTGTGATGTAAGTAAGTAAGTTTATTGGCCAAGTATTCACATACAAGGAATTTGCCTTGGTGCTCCACCCACAAGTAACAACATGACATACAGTGACAGTTACGAATGACTCAGAAAACACTAAACATTAATAATAATAAAACATTAATGATAAAACACCATTGATCAAGCATGTGAACCAACAAAATACCAGATCAAAGGGAGGCTACAGATTTTTGGCTGTTGAGTAGAACAACTACTCGTGGATAAAAACATTTTTATGTATGGCTGTGGCAGCTTTGACAGTCTGGAGTCACCTTCCAGAGGGAAGTGATTCAAAGAGTTTATGGCCAGGGTGAGAGGGGTCAGAGATGATCTTGCCCACTCACTTCCTGGCCCTTGCAGTGTACAGTTCATCAATGGAGGGAAGGTTGCAGCCAATAATCTTCTCTGCTGATCGGACGATTCGCTGCAGCCTCCAGGTGTCGTGTTTGGTGGCTGAGCCAAACTAGACCATGATGGAGAAGGTGAGAACAGACTCTACGATGGCCGTGTAGATTTGGACCATCATTGCCTGTGGCAGATTGTGCTTCCTCAGCTGCCGTAGGAAGTATATCCTCTGTTGTGCCTTTTTGACTGTGGAGTCGATGGTAGCCCCCGACTTAAGGTCCTTGGAGATGATGGTTCCCAGGAACTTAAAAGACTCCACAGATGTGACTGTGGTGTTGTTGATGGTGAGTGGGGTGAGGGGAGGGGGAGCTCTCCTAAAGTCTACAATCAATTCCACTATCTTAAGAGCATTGAGCTCTAGGTTGTTGCGATGGCACCAGGACGCCAGCTGTGACACTTCCTGTCTGTAGGCAGATTCCTCCACATCCTGGATCAGTCCAATCAGGGCTGTGACTTCCGCAAACTTGAGAAGCTTGACAGAGGTGTCTGTGGAGGTGCAGTCGTTGGTGTTGAGAGAGTAGAGGAGAGAAGAGAGTACGCAGCCTTGCGGTGTTCCTATGCTGAACGTTTGCGCGTCCGAGATGTTGCTTCCTGTCTGTCAGGAAGCTGGTGATCCACCGACAGAGCTGTTCAGGCACAGTCAACTCGGAAAGTTTGGAGTGTAGTAGCTCTGGCACAATGGTGTTGAATGCAAAGCTAAAATCAACAAACAGGATCCTCGTATAGGTCTCCTGGTGGTCCAGGTGCTGTAGGATGAAGTGCAGGCCCAGGTTGACTGCATCATCCACAGACCTATTGGCCTGATATGCAAACTGCAGAGGGTCCAGCAGGGAGTTTGTGATATTTTTCAGCTTGGCCAGCACAAGCCTTTCGAGTGTCTTCATGACAACAGAGGTCAGTGCGACAGGCCTGTAGTCATTAAGACAAGTAATCCTTGCCTTTTTGGGTACAGGGACAATAGTGGAGATTTTGAAGCAGGCAGGGACAGTACATGTTTGCAGGGACTGGTTATAAATGTCTGTATATACCGGTGCCAGCTGTTTAGCACAGAGCTTAAGAGTAGAGGGGGAAACATTGTCAGGTCCTGGAGATGTGCGTATGTATCCTGTGAAGTGCCACTCATGGTCCTTCCATGCCTGCACTTACTTGAGCTGGATGCAAAGGAATGTGCTCATTCTCAATCTTGGCCACTGAGGCTCTTGTGATGACTAGATTTGACTCAGGCTCTATATTTTCCATCGACTAAGAAGAAAGCTGGGCAGGATTTTGTCCCCTTTTAAAACCACGAGCCATCCTTTAGAGATATTTACAAACAATCAATATTATGCAATAAAAGTTATTGCAAAAGAAAGCACTGATTAACAATATTAGATAAAATAAGTATTGTATTCATTAAAAAAAATGTATTCAATATTAAGCAAGGTAAAATAATTTAAATAAAATCTTCCTTCAAGCCACTAGTCCAGAATCCCAATTGTGATAAGCAATGTCTCCAATGTTACATTAGATTTGACTTGGTGTGTTCTCGTCAATCGGAAAGAAGGTCATGTTGAGAGCACCGAATGCTAAAGTCAAGGATGGAGGAGGTACATGTGAACCTTTGTCTCATTTGGAAGGGCTACTGGAAGAACAGCACCTCAGATTATGCTCAAGTAGCTTACAATTCAATGGTATGAAAACTGAATTCCCCAATTTCCATTAATACTTCCACTTCCATCTCCTTTCTCTTTCCCTTGAGCCCCCACCCCACTGTGTGCACAAATCTTTCCCCAAATCTCCCAGCATCTCAGCCACCCTATTCCTCTTCAATCTCCGACTCATATTTCCTGTATCCCATCTTCCCCTCCCCTTGTTCACTTCCACCCATATCCCTCCCTCCAGCCTTAAAATTCACTCTTTATCTTATTTTCTTATCAGACACTCTTTATTCTCGTTTTCATCTCTAGCCTTTGCCACTTACTCCACCCATTTGTCAATCACCGCCCCCCTAACCCAACCCCCCTCCCATCACCTGAATCCACCTATCCACATCACTTGCCGAGCTTTGCCCCACTTTCACCTCTCTTTTCCAGTTTCCCCCCTACTCCAACAGAAGGGTCCTGAATTAAAATATAGTCTGTCCATTCCCACCTCAGTTGCTGCCTCACCCATTGAGTTCCTCCAACACTTTGTTTTTGTACATGTTATTGGAAGCCAATTCAAATACTCAAAGGGAATGTTCAGGAGCAGTTGAAGAAGCATGTATGAGTGAGTCCAATGCCTCTCAAGACTCTGCAACATGACCATGCACTTGCTGAAAGGAGAACAGATCCAAGCAGTTGTCACCGTGGTGGACGTGGAGAAATCCGCTATGTACCGTCCTGTGACTCAGATCATATGAACAAATAAATCATATAATGAACACATCGGTTCCAGCAATTCCTCACAGATAACCGCACATCAGCTGCATCGCTTATTCTCACCACTGGTGGGCCACAATGTTATATCTGTAAATCCAACTCGTATAGGTGCTAAAGAAGTTGAGGTTCAGCAGACTACAGGCACATTCTATCCTTCTCTTGAGGGCCACTGAGGGTGGGATGGGGCCTGTACCTCTCCAGTGAAATCCACTGGTGCAAGAGGAATCTGGGTGGGGACTGAAAATGGGATATCCTGATGCTATATTTCTTTGGTTCTCACAAGAACCCAATTTGTGTTTGGCAGCTTGAGTTTCAAAGGAGAACTTGTGTTTTGTTCCCCTGAATGGTAGAAATGAAAACCATTGTGAAAAGGATGGTCAGCTAAAGATCAAGACAATGCTACATATGACAGAACAGTATTCCTGAGCTTTCCAGCTTGTGTGCTTACAGTGAGGATGTTCATAAGATCATGTGATAGGAATAAAATTAGGCCATTCAGCACATCAAGTCTACTCTGCCATTCAATCATGGCTGATCCGTCTGCTGCTTTGTTGCCATGTTGCTAATGTGGACTTGTTCATGGGTGAGTCAAGGTTCCTTCCCTCTCTCTGACTGGACACTGGGTTAAGGTCAGTGCCAGAGGCACCAGCTGCTGTGATCGTGACATATATCCCAGGTTTGTGACATGAAATCAGGCAACACAGCGAGCAAATCAATGGCTTAGCAAATTATTCGGAATTTGTAAAATAAAGTTACATGCAGCCAGTGAAGGGGCAGTTCATAAAGCAAAGAGTGCATGGTGACACAGAGATAGAGTTGCTGCCTTACAGCACCAGAGACCTGGGTTCAATCCTGAGTTGGGGGCTGTCTGTACGGAGTTTGTACATTCTTCCCGTGACTGCGTGGTTTTTCCCCGGGTACTCTGGTTTTCTCCCACTCAAAAGATGTGCAGCTTTGTAGGTTAATTTGCCTTGGCTATAAATTGTAAATTATCCCTAGTGTGTAGGATGGTGGTCTGACTCGGTGGGCCATAGTGCCTGTTTCCACGCAGTATCTCTAAACTAAAACTAAACTAAATAAAGATTTCAGTTTTTCTGAAATATAAAAATGAAGCAATAATTTCCACCTTGTGTGATGCAGTCTAGCTTTCAGTTCAAATTGTTTACTGACTTTAAATCAGAATTCTGCAGAATTGAAAAAAAAATGTAGTCATTGTGAAATTGTGACATCAAAATGAAATATCCTGAGTACAATGGATGAGGAAGCAAAGCTATTACTTGGGGTGAACTATTACAAATGAGAATACTTCACAATGTAGCAACATATGGTCCAGAACCAAAATAATTGACAGCCATCTCTTTTCTTTCATCAACTTACTCCATCAAGAGAAACGTGGGAGAAAGCACTGTGGTCAGTCAATGTGAAGAACTGCTGTTTTCAAATTGTGCTCTAAAAAAAGCCTCCTGCTACAATGAACTCTTTCAGTCAAAGAGAACACAGTTCTTCTTCCCACAGGTCTTTCATCATGACCTGTGTTCCCATCCTTATTCAGGCTGAAATCCATTCCCACAAGTTACAGCAGGCTTGAGTGCACCACAAGCCAGTCTGCAATTCACATGGATTTTCAATCTCTCCCCAAGTTAATTTATCGATTATTTCCCCTGCTTGTGCATGTCCCCTGAAGGAACTTTAATAGTTTAGATCAGCTGTAAGAGAGGTTAATGGCTTAACATGGAAGAATTTGCATTTATTCAGCTTTATTTTGTCATGTGTAAACTCAACTGTACAATTATTTCTGTGAAATGTATTTTTGCGCAAAAATTGTTAATATGTATCTTTGCAAAAGCAATGGCAGAAACTGTCAGGGGAAGGGTCAGAGATAAATGACAGGTCATGATCAGGCCTCTCGCATGTGGGCACGATGACAATGATGCGGTCAGTGAGAGGGTGCTCAGTTTGCACAGGGACAGCAGACATTGGAAATACAAAAGCCTGACACTTGTCTGCCAACACTGATGAGAAGAAATGGGAAAGCGGCTCAGCATAGGTCAAGAAGTCAAGTCAACATGGGTCAAGGAGTTAAGAAGTTTTTTCCCCATCTGTCATCAGGCAACTGAACCATCCCACCAACAACTAGAGAGGGGTCCTGATCTACTTTCTACCTCATTGGAGACTCTTAGACTATCTTTGATCGGAATTTACTGAACTTTATCTTGCACTAAATGTTATTCACGTTATTCCCTTTATCATGAATCCTTATACTGGGGATGGCTCAATTATAATAAAGTATCGTCTTTCAGCTGACTGGCTAGCATAAAACAAAAGTTTTTCACTGTACCTCAGTAAACTAAACTAAAGTAAATTAAACAAGCCAAGAGTGTTTAATTGTCATAGGTACCAGCAACAGAACAATGACATTCTTGCTGCAGCTCCATGCAGACCTTGCAGCAGGTCCATTAAGGCAATAATGCAATAACACAGATAAGTATATAATAATCAATAATGTAATAAATTAATAACAGTAATACTAGGTAACCAAAATAACGCAAAACCAAAGTCAGCATTGTAAACAAGCGCACAGTCCATAGAACATCGTACTTGCTGATGTAATGGTTGGTGTTGTGCAGCATTCAAAAGATTGATGGTTGCAGGGAAATAGCGGTTCTTGAACCTGATGGTTACAGTTTGTCTTGTCTTTGATGATCATGATCAGCTTTTTGAGGCAGCGCCCTTGATGGTGGGGAGGTCAGTACATGTGATGGACCATGCAATGTCTACCAATTTCTGTAGTGTCCTTCATTCCTGGCGATCAAGTTACTGAACAAGGCCAATATGCAATCAGTCAGTATACTAAATCTCCTCAATCTTCTGAGGAAGTAGATTCCGTGATGAGCTTTCTTTGTGATTGCATCAATGTGATGGGACCAGGACATATCTTCAGAGTTATGCATGCCCAAGAACTTGAAGCTGTTGACTCTCCATCTCTGTCCCCTTGATGAAGACAGGTTCATGGATCCTCAGGTGTCCATTCTAGTAGTCAACAATCTGCCCCTTGGTGTTGTTGACATTGAGGGCAAGATTATTGTTCTGGGACCATTCGATCAGAGTATTAAGGTCCTTACTTTACACTGACTCTTTGTTACCATTAATCGTCCAACAACTGCAGTATTATCAGCAGCTGATAGAGCTGAGCATGGCTTCACATTCAGGGGAATAGTGAGATTAGGGCAAGAGAATGAGCAATTCATACTAATTGTGGTGTGCTGATGTGGAATTGAAGGCTTCAATTACATAGGGATGCACACAGATCCAGTTCCCTGAGTTTGATGATAAGTTTGGGGGGGATAACAGTGGTGTACGCTGAGCTGTTTTATTAAACATTAGACTGACGTATGTGTTCTTATTGTCCAACTGATCCACTGCATAGTGGAGAGCTAGTAAGATTACATCCCCTGTTGATCTGTTGTGCTAGGTTGTGAATTATAGTAGGTCCAGGTCCTTTCTAAGGGAAGAGTTGACATGCGTCACTACCAACCTCTTAAACCAATTCCTCACCACGGATGTTACTGCCACTGGTGTCATTGTTGAATGTCACAATAGGTATCTTATGCCCCTGTCCCACTTAGGAAACCTGAACGGAAACCTCTGGAGACTTTGCGCCCCACCCAAGGTTTCCGTGCGGTTCCCGGAGGTTTTGCTAGTTGAAGGTGGTTTGCCGGAGGTTGCAGGTAGTGGAAGGTCTTCCACTACCTGAAACCTCCGGCAACCACCTGCAACCTCCGGCAACCACCTTCAACTAGCATCGCAACCGGCTTCGACTAAAAAATTACCGATTTTTAAAACGGCAACCTATTTTTAGTCGCAGCCGGTTTTGAATTTTTTGAAATAATCACTGGAACATAGAAGAACTGAAACCACTTTCGACCATTAGAGAGACTGACAAAAACCTCCAGGAACCGCACGGAAACCTTGGGTGGGGCGCAAAGTCTCCAGAGGTTTCCGTTCAGGTTTCCTAAGTGGGACAGGGGCAAAACTCTCCTTTTGAGGGTGGTTGTTGCCTGGCCCTTTTGTGGTGGAATTGTTACTCCATACTTATCAGCCCACGCCAAAATATCATTCACCTCTTGCTGATTGCAGCCAAGGAGTTGCAAATGGAATTGAACATTGTGTGATCATCATCAAACATCCTCAGTTCTAACCCCATGATGGAAGGAAGATAATTAATGAAGCAACTGAAGTTCGGTTGGTTTGAACACTGCCCCTGAGGAACTCCTTCAGTGATATCCTGAGGCTCAGATGATTGATCTCCAACACCTCTGGTGATTGTCCCTCATGAAACGTATGAGTCCAACCTGTTGAGTTATTTGATGAAACAATGAACTGTGGTACACAAAAAAGCTGGAGAAACTCAGCGGGTGCTTCAGTCTGAAGAAAGGTTTCGTCCCGAAACGTTGCCTTTTTCCTTCGCTCCATAGATGCTCAAGTTCAAGTTCAAGTGAGTTTATTGTCATGTGTCCCTGTATAGGACAATGAAATTCTTGCTTTGCTTAAGCACACAGAAAATAGTAGGCATTTACTACAAAACAGATAAATGTGTCCATGTACCATGATATAAATATATACACACATGAATAAATAAACTGGTAGTGCAAATAACTGAAAGTGGTTGCTAATAATCAGAGTTTTGTCCAAGCCAGGTTTAATAGCCTGATGGCTGAGGGGAAGTAGCTATTCCTGAACCTGGTTGTTGCAGTCTTCAGGCTCCTGTACCTTCTACCTGAAGGTAGCAGGGAGATGAGTGTGTGGCCAGGATGGTGTGGGTCTTTGATGATACTGCCAGCCTTTTTGAGGCAGCGACTGCGACTGCTGCTGCACCCGCTGAATTTCTCCAGCTTTTTTGTGTACCTTCGATTTTCCAGCATCTGCAGTTCCTTCTTAAACAATGAACTGTGGATGCTGGTTTGTAAAAGAAGAGACAGAGCGCTGGAGTAGCTCAGCAGGTCAGGCAGCATTTTGAGACCATGGATAGGTGATGTTTAAGGTAGGACCCTACTTCCAGCTGCTCCAGCACTCTGTGTCTCCTCCAGTGGAGTTATTTCTCCTGATGCCCTTAACATCAAGTCAGCATTTCAGCAAGAGCATCATCAAAGAGTGGGAGAGTCGGGAAATCTGACCATTCAGCGGTGCTGCTTCTTCCTGCACACAGGCAGCAACTGAAGAGCGCACCCCCAGAGGTGAGGACTGCACAGAGCTGGTCTGGGGGGGCAGAGGAACAACTCCAGGACTGCTTGGAGTCAGTAGACTGGGCAATGTTCAAGGACTCGACAGCGGACCTGAATGAATATGCCACAGTCGTTAAAGACTTCATAAGGAAATGTGTGGAAGACTGTGTTCCTACCATCTGAGTGTTTCTTAATCAGAAGCCTTGGATGAACCAGGAGATCCACAGGATTCCGAGGACCAGATCCCAGGCATTCAGGTCTATAAGAGGTCCAGATATGACCTTGACAAAGACATCAAAAAGGCCAAAAGGTCAAAGCTGGAAGATGAGGCAGATGTTCAGCAACTGTGGCGGGGCTTGTATGCCATGACCTCTTACAAAAGAGCTAGACAGAGCTCTTAATGATAGCGGAGTCATGGGATATGGGGAGAAGGCAGGAATGGGGTACTGATTGTGGATGATCAGCCATGATCACATTGAATGGCGGTGCTGGCTCAAAGGGCCAAATGGCCTACTCCTGCACCTATTGTCTATTGTCTAAGGCGAAATCAGGAGGCAGCTCATGCGAAAGCGAAGCATCACTCCCTGACGAGCTCAATGTATTCGATGCACGCTTTGATAGGGAGAGCACTGATGCGCCTTCCCGAGCCCCCATACGCCCATATGCTATTGGGCTACACTTTTGAAAGTGAAGCAAAATGTCACACACGTGACCAGATGGCATCACATAAAGTAAAACATTAAAACATTCTTTTAAGAGATTAATCTTATTCACTGCTATTTTCCTACCTACAGAACTATAATGCATGTCTGCTAAAGATATGAATATTCTAGCTTTTTAAAATTCACAGAGTTTGTGAGATAAAAATGAGCTATGAAAAAATGCTTCCGTGAGGTCACACACATGACCAGTCATATTTGACCTCTAACTATAAACAAACATTGTCAGCATAACATAAGAATTGCACTTGATAAACCGAAAAAATATGAATCATATATACAGTACAAAACAATATACCTGTAATGCTTTCAGAATTAGAAGAGATGTATTCCACCATTTTTCATATTTTTGGTCACACGCTTGACTAAGAATGGGCCTTTTATAGTCACAGTCACAGAGGCCGATGTCAGAAGATCCTTCAGAGGGGTGAACCCTCGGAAAGTGCCTGGACTTGATGGTATACCCAGTCGAGTTCTCAAAACCTGTACAGACCAACTGGCTGGAGTTTTTTTTTTGCGGGCATTTTCAACTCTCGCATTACTGAGGCCTGAGGTTACCCACCTACTTTAAGAGGGCATCAATAATACCAGTGCCCAAGAAGAGTAAGGTGATGTGCCTCAATGAATATTGACCAGCGGCACTAACGTCTGTGGTGATGAAGTACATTGAGAGGTTGGTTATGGTTATTGGATATCAACTCCTACCTCAAAAAGAACCTCGACTCACTACAGTTCGCCTACCATCACAACAGGACAACGGAGGATGCAATCTCACTGGCTCTCCACTCCACACTGGACCACTTGGACTACAATAGGGTAGAGCCAAGGATGTCCTGGTTGGGTTGCTCCTGGGCCTAGCCAAGCTGGCCATCCGCGAATCACGGTACCAGGCGGAAGAGGGCTCTGCCCGAGCCAGCTGCCTGCCCCTTTTCCAGGGTTCAGACCGTGCCTGGGTGGTTTTAGAGAGGGACTACCCGTTGTCCACGGGCACCCTGGGGGATTTCCGGGACCGCTGGGCAATACGGGGAGTTGTATGCATCATTGACAAAGATTATATCATAGTTGTATAGTAGTTTATTTAATATATTTGTTTATCTTGTATTATAATAATAATAATAATAATGGATGGGATTGATAAAGCGCCTTTCTAATACTCAAGGCGCTTTACATCGCATTATTCATTCACTCCTCAGTCACATTATGGTAATGGGTACTGTTTTTTTTAATAGTATTGTAAATATTATTTTTATTAATTGAATAATTTTTTTGCTTTAAAATCAAAGGTTATCATAGGTCAATCACCCCAGACCCGAGAAACTGGTGCAAGATCTCATGAGTCATCAACTTCAGTTGCTTCATCACTGAACATTCTTGCATCTTCAGGAGAAAAATTGAGGTTAGACACAAAATGCTGGAATAACTCAACGGGACAGGCAGCATCTCCGGAGAGAAGAAATAGGTAACGTTTCAGGTCGAGACCATTCTTCTGAGTCTGAAGAAGGGTCTCGACCTAAAACGTCACCCACCCATTGCTTCTCTTCGGAGATGCTGCCTGTCCCGCTGAGTTAGTCCAACATTTCACTGAAAAGTTGGGGTGTTTGCTATTGATTGTACAATGTTAAATTCTATTTACAACTTCTCAAGAAATAAGACAATCCAGGCCCATACACTACAAAACCTAGGAAAAATTCAATATTGGGTGGGTAAGTAATACATTTTATTTTTGTGATACCTATGTCAGGCATTGACTAACTCTGACAAGAAATAATTTAAAAACAACTTGCTCTGATGTCCAATGGGTTCACCATTGCCAAATTTTGTCTATGCTAATATCAGGGTAAGGTGAGGATGCACCATAGCGGGAACCTGAAGTGGACCAACAGGGCTGAGGTGGGGTATCAAGAGGTGGGTGACTCACCACCTGCCTCTGCAAAACTCTTCCACCATCTTCAAGGCAACAATCAGGAATTCTCTCCAATCGCCTCAATAAGTAAAGCTCCAATCATACTAAAAATGGCTAATTTCATCCAATATAAGGCTGCTCAATAGACACGCCCTCCACCTATGTAGATATACTCTCAACAAAATTTGACGTAGGTTTAATTTGAAGTGGAAAAGATTTAATAGGAATCTGAGGGGTAACATTTTCACAAAAACATTTTCACAAAATAAGGGAGGTGGGTGTATGGAACAAGCTGCCAGAGGCTGGAACTATCCCAACATTTAAGACACAGTTAGACAGGAACATGGATAAGATGTTTGTAGGGATATGGACCTAATGCGGGCATGTGGGTCTAGTGTAGCTGGAACATGTTGGTCTGTGTAGGCAAGTTGGGCCGAAGGGTCTGTTTCTACACTGTATCACTCTACGACTATGATGTTGGCGACACTTCCTGACAAAATCCTTAACTTTGCAAATTCACCAGAGCACCCTCACCAAAGCAATGTGAAACAAACTAGTCATGTTAAAGAAAAGACCAATGATAGTCGGCAACTTGAATCCAAATACATTGGAACATAAAACAATAACTGAAATAATAGAACAGTAAATCATTGATATAATTCTGTTAGAAATATCAGATGCCAACATTGAAGGTACATTATGCTTTGAGGTATCAGTGACAGTTTGTTCTGTTGCCATTGATATGAGTTATTTAGTGATCCTTGCCACTGTGTTGTCAAAAGAGTAATGCTTTTTCATGGAATTGCCTTTCTTTAGAAAGTCATTTTTAACTCAATAGTGCAGGGTGCATTTACATAGTGGTCAGGTTACTGGAGAAGCTGATAATGTCCTGGACTGTCGATGCAGAGGTTTAATTCTTACCCAGAGCAGAGAGGGAATTTAAATTTGAAAAATTAAACAGATCTGGATTTTAAGAAAAATGCTCAACAACAGAAACCCTGAAATTCCTGGAATGCTGTAAATATCCAACTGCTTCATCAATACTCTTCAAAGAAGGGGTTCTGCAATCCTTATTTAGTTTGGCCCATACATGATTGCAGATTCATCAATGCAGTTGATGCTGAACTTCCTCCTCAGTTCAAGGAGAATAGAAGATGGACTATAAATGTTGACATTCTCAGCAGTGTCCACACTCTGTGGATGAAAATATAACAGTGTTAAGATCATGCACGCTCTCTCACTCTTGGATGATGAATCCTGGCTGATCATATGTTGGATGATTCACATTCCACCATGCTAAGTCTCTTTACTTTTGACTTGTTGATTAAACTGGCAAAGTCACATATAATGCAGGCTGAGATGCGTCACTGCTGTGTTCTGGATCTTAATTTCCCTCCCTTCCTCTCTCTCCCTCTCTCTCTCTCGCTCTGTCTCTCCTCTGTTTTCATTTATCTCCTGCAGACACATCCAGTGCAATTACTGAGCCTTCACCACTGTCTCTCAGCCAGTGCTATCATCACTGGTGTTATCCTTCCTCACACATTCCTTATTCTCCCAATCTCCCCCCCCCCACCCCACCCCCACCCCCCCCCCCCACACACACACACACACACACCTCTCTGCAACTTAAAAGAGGCTTATTTTCTAACTTTTCCTGGTTCTGAGGAAACTTTGTGTCAGGCATTGACTGAGTCTGACAAGAAAGAATTTAAAAACAACTTTCTCTCACTCTTTAACTCTGTTTCTCTTCAGATATTGTTTGACCAGCTCTGTATTTCTGTTTTTAATTCAGATTTTCTGAGTCTAGTTTTGTGTTCCTTTGTGAACCCGAACGATTATCATTGAGCAGGTATTAGCCAAATAAAATGACACTTGATAACTCTGTTAATGATTTCATGCAACTTCTTAATTGAGACCAACATTTAGATTTTATTAATTGCTTGCAAATTCAAATACCTCATGTGGGCTGGGAACACATTTGAAAAGTTAAGAACTCGCTCCACAAAATCTTTCAATTGTGTCTGATCCACAAGGCACATGCATCAGGGATTCAGGCACATCCTGCTTGAAACTGTATTTATTTTAATGGACAACAAGATTCAGGTGTGCATGCCTGAATTTCATAAACTTATTTCAGCAGGTGAGGCTTCCCACAGTGCCTGGGGTTGCATAAAATTGGCCCTTAAGTTCTTTGCTTCATTGGATTCACTGTTGATATTGCAGTTTTTGATCTATAATTCATCATTATCTGGAGCTCCAAAGAATGCATTCTACAATTTTCTGCAAATTTGTCACAGCTAGGACAGCATTTTGCTTCTCTTTTGGAAAAAGGCTCAGTGGGAAATCTGTTTTCTAACATAAAGTGATAGTAAATAGGACTGTTATGGTGATAGAATAATGCATGTATAACGGTTTTAAAATGTCTTAGAAATTGTTATTTTTGTGTGAATCATCCCCTCATGCATTGAGAGGCAGAGTGTATAAATATAACAGAGATTTTCTTGGGTCTGAGCCCAGGTGCACTGGTGCAGCCAATTTCAGAAAATTAGCTGGGAGGGAGCACAGTTCTACAATAAAATCCATCCTGTCTTCTCTGAGCTGTGACCCAGTGCTCGGTGATAAACAGAAGGACTCGGAGCCAAGATACATTCTTACTGATCTTATTTGCAACTAGCTGAAGCCATATGGTCAATGTTTGTAGATAAGGCCTATATACATATAATTCATTACTTACGTAAGATTACCTGTCCTGCCATGCATGTATTCTGAGCTGTCTTACAGTCATCTGTTTCTCGATATAGCAGAGAAATAACAGATTTCTGCAGCCAGAGCGGCACAATGGGGCAGCTGCCTCATAACGCCAGAGACCCAGACTCGATCCTGTCCTTGGGTTTTGTCTGTGAAGAGTTTCGACGTTCTCCCTGTGACTGGGTGGGTTTCCTTAGGGTGCTCCAGTTTCCTCCTACATCCCCATAATGTTAATTGGCCTCTATAAATTGCCCTTAGTTTTCAGGGAGTGGATGCGTAAGTGCAGTAAGATAGAACCAGCATGACTGGGTGGGCTGAAGGACATGTTTCTATACTGTATCTTTCAACCAATCAATCAATCTATGTTTTGATCATTAAAAAAAATAACAGCAGCAAACTATTGGACTAAAACTATGTCAATAACCTGACAAAAGAAGCTAAAGAAAGCATATAAGCATATGAACCTTCGAGGGACAATAAAATGAGGGTGAGAAGTAAAAGTCAAAATATTGCCAAAACAGGTGCCAATAGCCTATCGAAGAGAGACAATAAAAGCTGGAATAACTCATCGGGTCAAACAGCATTTCTGGAGGAAAGGAATAGGTGATGTTTCTTCAGACTAGTTAGCGATAAGGGAAACGAGATATAGATGATGATGTAGATATAAAGAACAATGAATGAAAGATATGCAATAAAGTACCAATAAAGGAAGCAGGTGATTGTTAGCTGTTAGGGCCAGTGTTTGCCTGGAACAGGGATTGTTCAACATTTATACATCGGCAAGACCAAACCTAGACTGGGCGGTTGTTTCGCTGAACACCTTCGCTCAGTCCGCCTGAACCTACCTGATCTCCCTGTTGCTAAACATTTAATTCTCCTTCCCATTCCCACACAGACCTCTCTGTCCCAGATTCTTTCATTGTCAGAGTGAGCCTAAACACAAATTGGATGAACAGCATCGCATATTTCACTTGGGCAGCTGACAGCCCAGTGGTATGATTATTGATTTCTCTCATTTCAGTTTGCCCCGGCATTCCCTCTCTCTTTATTGCTCACCTACTCAAATCGCACCAGCTTTTCATTTTCACCCAACAAACAGCTAACAATGGCCTGTTTCCTTTATCACCGTGACTTTTTTTTGCATATCTTTCATTCATTGTTCATTATCTCACTACATCATCGTCTATATCTCTCGTTTCCCTTATCCCTAACTAGGCTGAAGAAGGATCGCGATCCAAAATATCCCCCATTCCTTCTCTCCAGTAATGCTGCCTGTCCCGCTGAGTTACTCCTGTTTTTTGGTCTATCTTCAGTTTAAACCAGCATCTGCAGTTCCTTCCTCCAACAGTTAAGAATGTAATAGTTGTCTTTGACAGGAACAAAGGCATGAGGGTGGCTTCCACCATCTGCTCACAAGGCAACTGATCACGCAGTGACGGGAGGAAGGATACACCAACTGAGTCTCATTCACATAATATGTCACAGATAAGTTCAATAATGGCTGTGTGGACCATTTGGATGGTGCATTCACCAAAATTAGCAGGATGCATTGGTGACCCACAGTCAATTCATGGCATTTCCCTCGTCCAAGTGTAGGAGAGTCTATCTCGTGGAGCTTAGACCCCCAAAGTCCCGATGTCACCTGCAATAGGAAGTGAAGAGAAGGGGCCCCAACAGAAAACCTTGACAACCTCTGAAGGTGGCAAAGGTGGGAGTGGAGTTTCACCAGCTGCAAAATATGTCATTGATTTTAATTACTTTTCAGCATCTCTGATACTCAGGGAAATACTTAAACTATTAAAATTGAATAGAAACAGAAACATAGAAAATAGGTGCAGGATTAGGCCATTCGGCCCTTTGAGCCTGCACCGCCATTCAATATGATCATGGCTGATCATCCAACTCAGTATCCTGTACCTGCCTTCTCTCCATACCCCCTGATCCGTTTAGCCACAAGGGCCACATCTAACTCCCTCTTTAATATAGCCAATGAACTGGCCTCAACTACCTTCTGTGGCAGAGAATTCCAGAGATTCACCACTCTCTGTGTGAAAATGTCATCTCGGTCCTAAAAGATTTCCCCCTTATCCTTAAACTGTGACCCCTTGTTCTGGACTTCCCCAACATCGGGAACAAAGGTTACATTCTTTTAAAAAGTAGTTGATTGAAACATATGATTATATTTATAAATATTTAAAAATACCAGTGTCAAGCAAATGTTTGAAAGTAAAAGTAACCCACCTTCTTCCTTACGTGCCATAGATCTTTGCTCCACACCTTCATACCAGCAGCTTGTCCTGATATGGGTATTGGATCAGAGAGGTGATCTCCCTGATGTAATGCTGGCGAGTTGCTGCACAATTATGCTCAGCCACCGCACTCTAAGTCCAGTGTAACAGCAGAAAGAACTATAGAATTACATTCAAATTTGTGTGTCAGTCACAGACGCTTCCGTCGCTCATCATTTGGTCATTTGGGATTTGCATTTGTTACAATGGCCGAATGCCAGGGGCTCCATTTAGAATGATTGGCAATGTTCTAGCAAAGAGAGGCATCAGCCTTTGGCACAGTCAAGGACCTTGGAGAGGAAAGGGAGGTTCGACAGTAGATTTTGAGGACAGAGGACTGATGAGCACAGATTGAAAGAGAGGAGCTCTTGTGAAGATAAGACTGTTAACAGTAACATGCAACGCAGCAAGGAGGTTGCATGGGAATCCTGTGAATACGGGATTGAGGGAGGCAGGAAGGGGTCTTCTTTTCAAGATGAGCTTAAAGAGATCAGACTGGAGAGTATTGACCGATAACTCTGAACACAGGCCTTGGACAAGCAGGATAATGGCTGGGAGCACCATTTCAAGGTCCATGCAGTGGTTAAAGTTAAAGTCCTTATTTTTGGAGGTCAGGACTATTCAATACATGATATGTATCAAGTAAATATATTTGGACAAAAAAAAACAATTTTTGCTAATGGTGATCATTGAACCACAGGATTCTCAGAGAAACACATCTGTTTCACAACTGTTCTTCCAGGGTTGAAATCTGCCACCCTGACATGGTCTGGCCCATTTACTGTTCCAGAATTATCAATGTGGTTAAGGTATGTTGCAAAACTTACCTTCAGCGGCGCTGCAGTTCTGCCGCTGCCCGTGTGCGCGGCTTTGGCACCTTTGAGAGGAGGGCGGGTTTAAAACGCGATTTTCTCTAGGGTATTGAAATCGAGGTTGTTCAGCCTGCCTAGTTGCTGATGAAAAATCGCTGCGAGGTTCGTTCGCTGCAGCTATTTTAAAACTAAATTGGGTTATTTAATTGCTATAGTAGATTAAAAATCATCCTGTAAAGCCGCAAACGCCGACAACGGGATGGATCTCATGTAGGGGACAAGGTAAGGTAGGTTGTTTATTTTTACATTAAAAAGTGCTTCTTAAGATCCATTTATACAAAATGTTATGTTGCGAGTAGCTGACTTGGGGGCCCATTCAATCCCGCAGTATCTTTCATGTCGACATGGGCTTCAAATCCACCACAATGGCAACGTTCCAAACCAAATTTTTAATAAAGTTATGGGCTTTTGACTGTTCTTGATCACAGCTTTTGTGTTAAGTCAATGGAAAATCAATGGAACAAGATGCTAATTTCCAAGTATGAAAATGGCCATAACCTTTTTAATACTGAAGATATGAAAGTGAATTAGGTGTCAAATTAAACTTCTTTTTATGCTTTATCTGATGGGATAAATTGCACACTTGATTTTTAAAATCTCAAAATGTTGTAACATTGCTATGTGGTTGACCATTTATTGTAGTGATCTCTGAAAGGTCTTAGATTCAGATTCAGATTCAGATTCAGATTCAGATTCAATCTTTATTGTCATTGTGCAGTGGACAGTACAGTACTGAATCTGAATCTGAATCTGAAGCGTGGCCAATCGGATAAGGGGCTGGAAAGCTGCGCTTATTTATTTATTTATATATTGCCAGTGCTAGTGTCAAGTTATTGGCTTAAAACACTATTATTCTGAAATGGAGGGCAAGGAAAATTACTGAAGGGTTAGTTAGAGCCTCCAGTGCATGGTGACAGCATATGTAAGAAAGGCCTATGACAGTGTCAAAAATATTATACACCTTACAGGGCTCTCACTTAATTTTTTTTCTCCGTTGTCAGCCGTGCAAACTTGGCAGCTTTTTAAGTTGCCAAATGCCAGTTTAGGTGGTCATTTAAGATGGCTTGCTTGACGCGTGCGATAATGTGCTTGGACGAAGTGCGTAGTAACCAGTCGGAATTATGCTCAATGAAGCATTCACATATTATTTCTGCTACAAATAAAGTCACAAACTAAACATATTCACCAATCAAGACATGATATATACCACAATGACATGCAGCAAAATTATAATACAGTATCTCAACTCTTTATACACATTGCAATGAATGCAATTTATATTATTTCTTTCCACTTCCAAACACAAATGTTGTTGGATTATTCAGCGTATGATCAACCTCGGCGAGTTCAAGCGCAGGCTTGGCAATCGCTTTGCACAACACCTCCACTCAGTTCGCAATAACCAACCTGATCTCCCGGTGGCTCAACACTTCAACTCCCCTTCCCATTCCGAATCCGACCTTTCTGTCCTGTGCCTCCTCCATGGCCAGAGTGAGGCCCACCGCATATTGGAGGAGCAGCTCCTCATATTTGATTGGGTAGTTTACACCCCAGCGGTATGAACATTGGCTTCTATGATAGTAGACTACTATCTGAATGGTGACCGATTAGGAAAATGGGAGATGCAACGAGACCCTCGTGTCATGGTACACCAGTCATTGAAAGTAGGCATGCAAGTGCAGCAGGCAGTGAAGAAAGCGAATGGTATGTTAGCATTCATAGCAAAAGGATTTGAGTATAGGAGCAGGGAGGTTCTACTGCAGTTGTACAGGGTCTTGGTGAGACTACACCTGGAGTATTGCGTACAGTTTTGGTCTCCTAATCTGAGGAAGGACATTCTTGCTATAGAGGGAGTACAGAGAAGGTTCACCAGACTGATTCCTGGGATGTCAGGACTTTCATATGAAGAAAGACTGGATGGACTCGGCTTGTACTCACTAGAATTTAGAAGATTGAGGGGGGATCTTATAGAAACTTGCAAAATTCTTACGGGGTTTGACAGGCTAGATGCAGGGAGATTGTTCCCGATGTTGGGGAAATCCAGAACAAGGGGTCACAGTTTAAGGATAAAGGGGATATCTTTTAGGACTGAGATGAGAAAAACATTTTTCACATAGAGAGTGGTGAATCTCTGGAATTCTCTGCCACAGAATGTAGTTGAGGCCAGTTCATTGGCTATATTTAAGAAGGAGTTAGATGTGGCCCTTGTGGCTAAAGGGATCAGGGGGTATGGAGAGAAGGCAGGTACAGGATACTGAGTTGGATGATCAGCCATGATCATAATGAATGGCGGTGCAGGCTCGAAGGGTCGAATGGCCTGCTCCTGCACCTATTTCCTATGTTTCTATGTTTCTCTAATTTCAGGTGGTCCTTGCTTTCTCCCTCCTTCCCCTCCCATTCCCAGCTCTCCCACAGCCTACTGTCTCCGCTTCTTCCTTTCTTTTTCATGACCCCCACCCCCGACATCAATCTGAAGAAGGGTCTCCACCCGAAACGTTGTCTATTCCTTCGCTCCATAGATGCTCCCTTACCCGCTGAGTTTCTCCAGCATTTTTGTCTACCCATTCACACAAGTTCTGTTATGCCACTTTTCTCACCCACTCCCTACACATTAGGGGCAATTTTACAGAGACAAGTTAACCTACAAAACCAATGTGTCTTTGGGATGTGGGAGGAAACCCACACGCTTGCAGGGAGAATGTGCAAGTTCAACACAGACAGTGCCCCAGGACAGGATTGAACACAGATCTCTGGCGTGTGAGGCAGCAAATCTACCAGCTGTGCCACTATATTTTGTTTTCCAACACACAAAAAAATATACGTTGATAACTTTGGTTACTAAAAAAATGAAAATATCAATGTTCAGTTTTAAATCTCCAAGTGACACTATGTCCCCCTTTACAGCTACTGTATGTTTTAATTAAGTTGAAGACTATGGGGCCATAAAGTTGCTGCGTAAACGTGCCAGAACCGGAATTGATCCTGAATATTGGTGCTGTCTGTATAGGTTGCTCCTTTTCCCTTTGATCACATGGGTTTTCTTCGGGTGCTCTTGTTTCCTTCCACATTCGAAAGGTGTGCAGGAACCTATTTCAGACCCAACCCAAAACGTTATATTTTCCTTTTGTCCAGAGATTCTGTCTGACCTGTTGAGGCACTCCAGCTTTTTGTGTCTACCTTCAGTTTAAACCAGCATCTGCAGTTCCTTCCTACACACACGATACTATACGATAGAACTTTATCCAGTGTCCAGCTTTAAGTTTCTGGGCACTCACAGTTCAGAGGACCTCACATGGTCCACCAACACCGCTGCACTGGTCAAGAAGGCACAGCAACAACTGTTCTTCCTGAGAACATTAAAAAAGACTGGTCTGCCCCAACAACTGCTGACAACCTTCTACCGCTGCACCACAGAGAACATATTAACGTATTGCATCTCAGTGTGGTATCTCAGCTGCACGGAAGCGGAGAGGAGAGCTCTTCAGCGCGTCGTCCACAGAGTGCAGAAGATTATTGGGACACAGCTACCAGCCTTGGAGGGCATCTGCCACACACGGTGCCTCAGGAAGGCCGTCAGCATCCATAAAGACTCACACAGCCTTGTAACGGACTGTTCGAACTACTTCCCTCCGGCAGACGTTACAAGGCCTTCTACGCCCGAACCTCCAGACTCAGAAACAGCTTCATTCGGCTCTGAACAGGCCCTGCTAAGTGCCCCCCACCCCCCATGGACTGTCTCCCTCGGGTAGTCACGTCGCACAGACACATCTGCACTTTAGTCTGTTTGAACTGTTTTGACTATTTACTGTTGTAATGTTCTTTTTACGAACCATGTTCTCGGGGTATCTAAATCTAAACTTTATTAGTTATTTAAGTTATGACATCGGATGGAAGCTGGATACCAATCTCGTTGCGCTTATGTGCTATGACAATAAAATATATTATTATTATTATTATTATTATTGTTATTATTATTATTTATTAATCCCAGGAGGGAAATTGTGTGTGTGTGTTTGAGTGTGGGTATATATATATTATATACACACACACGCACACACATATATATATTTATATAGTTATACATTCATATATAAATATACACCGTTTTGTTTTCTCGTTTATAACATTGTTTACAGAGTACCATGTTTACATATTCTGTTGTGCTGCTGCAAGTAAGGATTTCATTGTTCTAACTGGGACGTGAGAGAATAAAACACTCTTGACTCTTGACTTACTCCGCTAATGTGTGGGATAGAACTAGTGTACGGGTGATCGGTGGTCGGCGTGGACTCGGTGGGCCGAAAGGCCTGTTTCCACGCTGTATCTTTAAATTAAACTAAAAACACTAAAACCAGAGGGAGTCTAAAGAAGGGTCTCTACCCGAAAGGTCACCCAATTTCTTCTATCCAGAGTTGCTGGCTGCTCCATGGAGTTCCCCCACACAATTAAAGCATGGAATAGTCTTCACCCTACCATAGTTACCCAACCAGACGCAACTAAACTTAAGGTGGCTCTTTTTTTCCCAAGAACCCTTTTTTGCTTAAGTCCAAGTCAAGAGTCAGGAGAGTTTTATTGTCATGTGTCCCAGATAGGACAATGAAATTCTTGCTTGCTGCAGCACAACAGAATATGTAAACATAATACAGAACAGGAGATAAAAGTTCAGTGTGTTTATATACCATCGACCATATATATATACACAATAAATAAACAGATAAAATGCAATACGCTTTTATTGTTCAGCCCTCCACCACCTCCAGTTTAAATTCCATTTAGAATATTTATGGAGGACCAGGAAACCAGAAGCAATAGTTACTCCAGGGAGTTACTCCAGATCCAGGTTCAGGGAGTGATTCTATGTTGGTTTTCAGCGGTCGCGGCGAGGTGGCAACCGGACAGCAATGGCGGCCAGATCTCCCACAATTCAAAGTGAGGGAGAAAGTGCCCAGCGCCGACCAGTTGCCATGGCAGTGGGCAAGCGCAGGGTGGCTGCTGATGTGCTGGCTGTGGTTGTGCGCATGTGCAGGGGGAGGATGTGCTGGCCGTAGCAGTGCACATGTGCAAGGCGGTCTGCCATGCCGGCGGATGAGGAACAAGTAGAGAGCGGAGACCCGGCAGCCCGGACATGGATACGGATGATGGAGATTGACAGAGAGAGACAGATGGAGAGGGGGGCCTGCCCAGAGTTGAACGGCAGGTGTCCTGCCTTGGCCGGAGGCCCCCTCGATTTTGAGGCCCTAGGCTTCAGCCTATGAAGCCTAGTGGTAAATCCAGCTCTGCGAGGCCCTCCTAGATCTCGAGGCCCTAAGCTTAAGCTTGTCAAGCTTATACGTAAATCTGGCCCTGGCTGGCAGTGATTACAGTTCATTCAAATTGATCACAATATTGTTTATGCAATGATACCATGTTGGTGGAGAGAGTTCGAAAGATCTATTTCATGCTCAAAATCTAGAATTTCATGATCATTGCTAGCTGTACAGATCCCAGCCTTCTTAATTAATGTTGTGTGCTGAAAGCAGACAAACCGTTTCCTCAAGTGACGTGATGAACATAAACACTTTCACTTCACTACTTCACTAATTGAACATAAAGCAATCTAGAGAAAAAGTAAAGAAATTAAAAGATGAGCTTTAGTTACATTTCATATATAAAGATTAAGGTACAGCGATCAACCTTACATAATGCAAGGCATTAATGCAGTTAAATAGTTGAGATTAGTTCCTTGCAAATTGATGGCTACTAAATAATTTGCAGATCAAGGTTGATGCAATGTGAAACCTCATCAACACTAAAGATCATTTTTGTGACGGTAATCATTATACAATATAAGTATCTTGTTGTATATAATACTCATTTGTAAAGAATGAGAAATAAATCTTGCCTTGGCATTCTGTCGATTTGCAAAAGGAACAATTGACATACAGTATATTGGCATGCATTTAAATCTTTAGGGAATTCCATGCCTTAATGAACATAATTGAATTTAATATGCACTCTCAGCCTCTGAGCATCTTAATGTTATTTCACTTTCTGAGATTTAACATCATGATTGGGAAAAATAATCAATACAAAACTGTTTTACATTTTATAAAGTGTCTTTCAAGCTGCTTAGTATTGCAACCAGACACCCATCTCACAATACATTACTGCCAAACGTAGCTTCAATTCAGTTCAATATTGCTAGCAGGCTAATCTGTGTTACCTTGTAAATCATAATTATCTTAAATATTAGTAGAACATTAACTGCAATATTCAATTTGTTCTACCACTTTACCTGTCTTTGCTTATTAAATCAAAAACTAGTTTACCAATGTTGTTCTTAAATAACCACGTTATTGTTAGATGTTATTTTTGTTTATAACGTTCTTTTGTATTTTCACAAATAACTTGATCATTTTGATGTCTAGAATCCTAGGCTCTTTAATATAGGTTAATCCATTCACAACCCAGAGATTATTGTTCGCAATGTTTGCTCAAACAAACACATAACATAATTCTATGATAATCTTTTGTTGACTATCTTAGTGGTTATTTTTATGCAGGCTCTTTATGCAATGGATATACTGTAGTAGAATAGTGGTTAGCAATCGAGAGGGCTGATCAGAAGCTGGTTCCATCTTGGTAGTTGGGGAACAAATTCAATAATTTGAAATAATATAGAATTAAAAAGCAATTATTTTGAAAAAGTACCACAAAAATACTTTTTGCTTTTATGGTTAAAAAATCATTTGGTTGACCAATGTCCTTGTGGAACAAAATTTGCGACCTGATCTGGCCTAAATGTGACTCAAAGCAATGGGCTGTTTTTTAAGTGGTCACTGATTTCCAAACTTTCAAATAAATTCTAAGTGTATATATTTTAAATTTCTCAATTAAAGTAAATCAATGCCAATCCAATTAAATTTGTCATCTATTTATAGAATAATCAGAACAAATAGAAATTATTGGATACATATACGACTTCAATGGTACTGACAAGCTATCATTTTGGATGGAGATTTGATCAGGCTAGAGAAAGTGTGACCCTTGCAATAATGACCATACAGCATCATTAATAACTGATATATTTGACAAATATTATTATAACAGCCAAGGGTAAAATTCTACACTTTCTCCATGTCCAAATAGTACAAAGTATCTCCACTAAAGATTGAAATTACTTGATTTCAAGTGGCACCTATAATTTTGCTGACAGTACTTTAGTCAAAGATGTGAGATCAACAAACTCAGCAGATATTTGAACATAATAATGTCAGGTAATATTTCAGGTAGACAAAAATATTGGAGAAACTCAGCGGGTGAGGCAGCATCTATGGAGCAATATTCCAAGCAATATGGGGGCAATATTCCAGTGGTTTTGAGGGAGAATAGTTCTGTTGGAGGAGTCATTGGAGGAGAAATTCCTTCGGAGGTAGACACAAAATACTGGGTTAACTCAGCGGGACAGGCAGCATTTCTGGAGAGATGGAATGAGTGATGTTTCTGGTGGAGACCCTTCTTCAGACTGAAATTCCTTCCTTTTGGGTGCCGTGATTACTCAACTTAAAGACAATGAAAAATCAGGCACTTAAGGAATTAATGGATTTGAGGATACAACCAAATAAAACAAAAAATAGGACCAGGGATGGGCCCTTTTGTGAATGGCCCTGATCCATGTTTGAATAAAGTCATCTTTGAACTTGCATGGATCAGGCCCAAGCCACAAAAGGGCCCACCCCTGGTCCTATTTTTTGTCTTATTTGGTTGTATCATTAAACTTTATTCTATTTTACAGCTAGCGCTAGTTCTTGGAACTGATGCACTCTGGCACCTGGGTCCATTGCTTTTTAGCTGTTTGGCAGCACAATCTAAAATTAAGTAGACATTTGGAATTGTGAAATAGACTGTGAATGGAAGCATAGGACACCGCGTTCAGTTCGGTGACTAGTTGATCGGACCAATGAGAGTGTGAGCAAAAACCCACCAAATATGCCTGGTGTATTTAATGTGACCACATGTTGTATATGCTTAGATCATTAAATGGTAAATAGAAACCATTTAAATTCTAATTTTAGTTTTTCAGCATTCATCCTACCTCCTTGTCTATAAAACAGCTGCACATGTTCCATGCCAAATTAAAACTCTATCTGTCAAGGTAAAGGTGCTATTTAATAAGTGAGTTAACACACATTAGATCAGGCCAGGTTGATACAAAGGATGTGAATGGAAGCATGAAAAGCGAATTAATATAGCCAACGTATTCAGCACAAATAGACAATAGACAATAGGTGCAGGAGTAGGTCATTCGGCCCTTAGAGCCAGCACCGCCATTCAATGTGATCATGACTGATCATCCCTGATCAGTATCCCGTTCCTGCCTTTTCCCCATATCCCCTGACTCCGCTATCTTTAAGAGCGCTGTCCAGCTCTCTCTTGAAAGCATCCAGAGAACCTGCCTCCACCGCCCTCTGAGGCAGAGAATTCCACAGACTCACAACTCTCTGTGAGAAAAAGTGTTTCCTCGTCTCCATTCTAAATGGCTTACCCCTTATTCTTAAACTGTGGCCCCTGGTTCTGGAGTAACCAAATGAAGTAACAATGTCAATGTTGACATTTAGATGGGTAAAAAAATGGTATACGTTTTATGATATAACAGGAAAGGGTTACATTTTTGTGTCATACAATTGCATTGAGTATCACCACAACTCTGCTCCATAAATTTCTGCTCAATTTAAATTAACCTGGATATATTTTAATGCAAAATATTTGAAAGTTGTCTCAGAAAAGAAAAGGACAAATCAGTTGATGTGGTGTATCAGAAATCATTTGACAAGTGTTCTTTGATTTTCACCATGGTCCAGGAGTTACACCACCAACATGGATTGAAGACTGAATTGTAGTAGGACTAAAGGTGTTTTAGGATTAGGGTTAGGAGATAATGATCAATGGGGTGCTGTCATGATCAGTAAACTTTTCACACAGAGAGTGGTGAATCTCTGGAATTCTCTGCCACAGAAGGTAGTTTAGGCCAGTTCATTTGCTATATTTAAGAGGGAGTTAGATGTGGCCTTTGTGGCTAAAGGGATCAGGGGGTATGGAGAGAAGTCAGGTACAGGATACTGAGTTGGATGATCAGCCATGATCATATTGAATGGCGGTGCAGGCTCGAAGGGCCGTTTGGCCTACTCCTGCTCCTATTTTCTATGTTTCTATGTAAAGGGGCCGATTGTTCATGGTCTACATTAATGCTTTGGATTAGGGGAGGAAATGTCATATATGAAGTGAGCAGGGAGGGGGTAGACAGTCGGACCCTTTTTCCCAGATGGAAATATCAAAGACTAGAGGATGTACGGTAGCTTTACGGTGAGAGGGGTAAAGTTTGAAGGTGATTTGAGAGGCAAATGTTTTACATAGAGAATCGTGGGTGCCTGGAACATGCTGCCAGGGGTGGTTCATTTGCCCGTGTGTCAGACGATGTATAGCTCGCTGTTGAATTCCGTTGTCATCCAACATGTTGACAGAATTGGTCGCCCGACGCATCACTGAGTGCATCGTGTCGTCATTTCCGGGGATCCCCACGAGGAGGCTTCTGTCATGATCCCCCTGGGGGTGGTGGTGATGGCAGATCGGATAGTGGCATTTAAAAGGCTTCTAGATAGGCATGTGAACTTGCAGGGAATTGGGGATTATGGATCACATACAAACAGAGGAGATAAGTTTAACTTGGCATGTTGGTCGGCACAGATATTGTGGTTCAAGGGGCCTGTTCCTGTGCTGTACTATCCATGTTCTATATCCAGTTTTGCTGTTGATGCAAAATTAATGGAAAATGTGGCCTGTGAGGAGGATGCAGAGAGATTTCATGTGGTAAAGTGGATGGGCTACATTACTTAAAATATGAAAATATGTGAAGTCATCCAATTTGGTAGAAAAAATAGAGAGCCGGTTCATTCATGAAATAGTGAAAGTGGGAAAGTTGCTGAGATCAGAGAGATCTGGATACCTTAGTACACAAATGACTGAGAAGCAGTCTGCAGATAAACCAAGCAATTAGGAAGGCAAATGATATGTTGGTTTTTATTGCAAGAAGATTTGAGTACAAATGTAGAGATAATACAAAATCCTGGAATAACTCAGTGGGACAGGCAGCATCTCTGGAGAGAAGGAACGGGTCGACCCTTCTTCAGACCGAGAGTCAGGGGAGTGGGAGAGTAGAGATATGGAAGGGTAAAGTGTGAAAATGACAGATCAAAGGTTCACTGTTGGCTGAGGGGAAGGTGACAACGAGGCATATAATCAGTAAAATGAATCAGGAGGACAGTGCAACTAGTCAGAGAACTAGGGTGGAGGAGGGATGGAGGGAGAGGGAAAGCAAGGGGAAAGCAAGTTAGAGAAATCAATATTCATACCACTGGATTGTAAGCTGCCCAGGTTCTCCAACTGGTCTCACTAACAAAGGTTAAGCAAACTGGCCTTACATACGTGGATTTAGAAGAATGGGAGACGACCAAATTGAAAATCAATTTTTTTTAAATGGGATGACAGGTTTAATGCAAGGCAGATATTTGCCCTGGCTGTGATGTCCAGCACCAAGGTCAGAATCTGAAAATAATGTGGCAGCTATTTGAAAGCGAGGTCAAACTGTAATTTCTTCACCTTACAGAAAGTGAATCTTTAGAATTATCTAACAAGATAGATGTGATGACTCATTCGCTGAGTATATTTGAATCGCTGCTTCAGGAAAGTAGCCAAGATAATGAAGGATCAACTACACCCGGTCATTCCTTCTACTCCCCTCTCCCATCGGAGAGAAGATATAAAACCCTAAAATCACGTACCACCAGATTTAGTCACAGCTTCTTCCTTGCTGTTATTAGACTGAACGGTCGTCTCATAAGCCCGATCTCCCAACCTACCTTTTTGTAGCCTTTGCATTTTTGGTTTAACTGCACTTTCTCTATAACTTTTACGCTATAGTGCATTATTACTATATTCTGCACACTAGTATTTTTCTCTTTGCACTACCTGTTATACATCTGTACAGCTTGATTACACTCATGTATAATATGACTTGACTGGATAACACGCAGACAAAGCTTTTCAATGTATCTTGGCACAGGTGACAATAATAAATCAATACTTTAGATTGGTTATTGCATGTGAACCAATCAAAGTAATGTACTACCACTAACTCCACCCTATTGAACACTTTATATTAACACTCACTTCCTATATTACGTAGTCACACCAGTGGTAGAGTGAACTAACATGTATTGGACTGTGCCATTATGACTGATGATTAAAGCTGACTTAAACACCAGACTGTGTCTGTACAGTTGTTTACAAATACTAATACTAACACCAATATTGGAGAGTATATTAATAATATTTTTAGATATTAAAGGAATTCGAGAAAAGAACGGAAAATTCACCCAAGCTGAAATTTAGTCCAGAACAATGGCTATATTCTGTACATGATTTTTCTCACTTTTCCCCACCTTATTGTGTCCTGCATACTTAATTTATCTTTCCTCTACTCAGCTTATTTTAAAATGCAGCATTGCTATTTTCTCAAATACTTTACAAGGCACAACATTTTACATTCTAGTAATTCCCAAAGTAACGAGATTACTTTTGAGATCCAGGTTGGGTTTGAGTAATTATTTTACATTTGTAGTTCATAAATACCAGTGTGCAGAATATAGTATTGATGCATTATAGTGTTAAAGTTATGGGGAAAGTGCAGTTAAAACATTTATGAAGGTCACTAGATTAAATGGGACCCATTGGGTCCCAGTCACACAAGAGGCCTGGTCCCCCAACACAACCCATGCCCCAATGTGGGAGGGGGGGAGGAGGGATGTGGGAGGGGGGTTTGTGTGGGGGAGGGTGTGTGTGTGGGAGGGTGTGTGTGTGGGAGGGGATGTGTGTGGGTGGGTACGTGTTTGTGAGCGAGGGGTGTGTGTGAGCGGGGGGGTGTGTGTGTGGGCGGGGGGTTGTGTGTGAGCGGGGGGTTGTGTGTGAGCAGGGGGTTGTGTGAGGGAGGGTGTGTGTGGGAGGATGTGTGTGTGTGTGGGGGGGTCTCTGTGGGTGGGGGGTTGTGTGTGAGCGGGGGGTTGTGCGGGCGGAGGGGTTGTGGGGGGGGAGGGGTGTGTGAGCAGGAGGAGGGATGTTTAGGGGCGGGTTGTGGGGGGGGGTTGTTGGGGTGGGGGGGAGGTTGTGGGTGTGGGGTGGGGTATAGGGGGGGGGGGCGGGAGGGTTGTGGGGGCACGGGCGGGGCGGGGCTGGGCTGCTTGGGGCTGGGCTGGACTGGGCTGGGCTTGGCTGCTTCGGGTCCCTCCGAACGTCCGGTTGGAAACCTCCACCGGCCACCGTCAGCTCCCGCAAAGACGCGATGGTGCAGGAAAGGGCGGTCCCGGTGAGTGACAGGGGAAGAGAGTGACCCGAGTGATGCTGGCTGGTAGGCGAAGAGATCGATCTGCGCACACGCAGTTTTTAAGATTTTTAAACCTCACTAACTTTTACGACATTCAACCGATTCGAACAAAACTTGGCGCACTCGCAGCACAGGAGAACGGTGAGTGAATTGGTGAAAATCGTAGAGCTATTGCAAACCGTTTTTGCGCAAATGGAAAGACCGCCAAACCGGAAGACCGAGGGAGATAAGAGGCTGCCAACAGCAAAGACTGCAGGCAAATCCCTTTTGTTGCTGCAGAAGCAGTGAAGACCAGCTGGGATTGTCTGCGAAGGTTAGCAGCTCAGGGAATGCAGGAGAGCTAAGATAGCCGGGCAAAGAGGTGGTGACGCAACAGTTTTTCAGGGGAGCCGCCATTATCAACGTTCGAGGCAACACCACATGCCTCCCTCCTTCAAACTGTTCCCTAGTTTTTTTGTGTGTGGACTTGGCCTCATGCCATTTGGACTGTCTGTGCATGTCTGCACTTTGTTTAAGTGCTTTGCTTAAATTATAGCACCTGGTACCATGCAGTGTCAGTGTTCTGGGGGAGTGGGACCTACCAGGAGCTATGCAAAAGCGGCTGCTTCAGGAAGTTCAGGAAGGCCGTGTTCTTCCTCGAGTCTGTTGAGGGGTGAACGCGGCCGTGAGTAAAGGGATCTCAGTGGGGGGAACATTTCTGCAGGTCGAACCCTTGGCGACCACTGCGCAGCAGGTGGTCCTGTCCAACGTTCGGCCCTGCATCACAAATGATGCCCTCCTTCCCCACCTTCACACCCTGGGGAAGATACTCACGGACATCACCCCGATATCCCAGAGGATCCGCAGGAAGGAGCTGCGGCACATTCTTTCCCTCCGGCGCCAGCTGATGATGTTGCTGGACTGGGAGGAGTTAGTTGACGGGCGCTTCTGTGTCCAGCAGGATGGGTGTGATTTTACCATCTTCTGGACATCAGAGCGTCCAAGGTGCCGTGCCTGTAAGGAAGTGGGGCATATTCGGAGCTTCCGTCTCTGGTGTCATTAACCCCCCTTCCCCCACCCGCTCCCAGCCCCATGTAGTTGAGTCAGGGAACTCCGCGGTTGCGTAGACTGCAGGTGGGGTTGGGAAGGGTCAAAAGAAGAGGGCAAGGTGGCAAAGAAGATGAAACACATGGTGAACAACACCCCTGGAGACAAGAACGTTCCACCCATCTTATCACCTCCCGTTAAGGAGTCCGCAAGCCCCATAATCCAGCTGGGGGCGGAGTGAATCGGGCGGGAGGAGGGGGTGCCACAGAGGAAGGTTTCTCAGATGACCCCAGAGTCTGTGAGCTCCTCCCCATCGAAAAAGAGAAGGGGAAGTCTCTGTAGGGAAGAACAGAAGGGGGACGAACGGGAATCCTCCAGGGGGGAAGGGAGTACTGTGGTGGAGGAAGACTCCCACCCTCTGGTTCGGGACCTGGTCCCATGTTCTGGAGGGGATTCTGGGGAAGGTGGCGATGGGGACCTCTCGGGTGATATGGAGCAGGAGGAGATTCCTGTTGTGGAGGGAGTCCCACATCATGCATCCGAGGAAGCCCAAGAGCAACCCACGCAGGATGGGGCACAGAGCACGCCACTGGAGTTAGAGACTGTAGATGGTGAGGGGGTCGGGGAAACCAGCCCTTCTCTTCCTCAGGACCTGGCTCCAGAGGGATTCCCTGAGTCTGGTGCACCAGAGTCCAATCTAGGCCCAGTTGGTGGAGGGATAGATGCCCCCATTGTCCATGGTCTTGACTACCCGGGTACATATGGGGAAGGCCCCTCTGCCACTGGTCCCAGGGCTGGGACTGAGGTGGAGGAGATACCAGCTGGTGGGGCAGAGGTAACCGCCACACAGGGTGTGGCGGAAGTATCAAGCACTAAGGGTGTGTCCGATGATGGGGATGGTGAGCGGGTGGAAAGGGACTTCTCGGACAATGATTCAATGGATGTTCTCACTCCCCCCGACGGCACTCCAATCATTCCAGTGGAGGAAATCTGTGAGATCATTGAGGCCACCGAATGAGCCCAACATTGGCCTAGACTGGCCTCCCTCCGGTGTCCAAACATGCATGGGCTCACAGGCTCGCTGAACCTCATCCTCAGAAGGAGGGGGAGGGGAAAGGAGGTGCAGAGCTGAAGGGGAATGACCGGCGTCAGCTCAGGATCTTCTTGCATGACCTGGAGAAGGATGCCAAGATCAAGAGCAGAGTTGTTCCTGTTGAGGGTAGAGGGACCAGTAGAGTATCCCTCGTAGCCAGGGTCCGGAGGGCAAGGAGCACCACCACTCCTCCTAGGGTTCATAGGGGGAGGAGTGGCTCTGCTGTCAGTGACCGAAGGAGTGGTGATGGGATCTAGGGAGTGGGCAGGGCATAAGATGTTCTGGTTGTGTTGCTCCCAGGCCTGGCCAAGCTGGCCATCTGCGAGTCACGGCACTAGGCAGAAGAGGGCTTTGCCCAAGCCAGATGCTTGCCCCTTTACCGGGCTTACATATGCGCCAGGGTGGTGTTAGAGAGGGTGGTGTTATTTGTAACATAGTTTGTAATTTAATGTCTGAATAATTTGGTGTCACCACAGTTTTGTTTTTTATTGGTTTTTGTATCGTGTTTACAATCAAATAAATTATCTATATTACTAAAAGTCTGATCTTGACCACTTCCTGTTCTGTATATTGATTTTTGAAAAAACACTGCCACTTTCGGCTGTGATTTTTGGCCATCTTAATCAGAGTCCCCCTCCGCTGCACAGGACAAGAGGATTTTTCCCATCGATGAAAGAAAAAGAGTTATTAGTGTTTAAAAAATGTTGAGATTCTCTCTCCTGAAGGCCACATCCCTTCCGGAGGAACTATAAAACCTGGAAGTGTTGAGTGCCTCAGTCAGTCTCTGCAAGGTGGGGGAGCGAGAGGGTCACGTCTCTCAGTCTGAGCTGTGAATAACACTGAACACATATCTACTAAACTGTGAGTGGCTTTACTGACCTGTCAGTGCCTTTAATGTGGTTTGAAAATATAGTTTGGAAATGCTAAAGCTGTGTTGCCTTTGGTTTGGAAATGCTAAAGCTGTGTTGCCTATAGTTTGGAAATGCTAAAGCTGTGTTGCCTTTGGTTTGGAAATGCTAAAGCTGTGTTGCCTAATCAAAGTTGCCTTGCCTAATTAAAGTTGCCTTGCCCAATTAAAGTTGCCTTGCCTAATTAAAGTTTCCTTGCCTTCTATATAATGAAAAGTCTAATCTTGACCACTTCCTGTTTGCGCTTTATATTGATTTTAGAAAAAACGTTACCACGTACGGCTGTGATTTTTGGCCATCTTTGAGTCCCCCTCCGCTCATCAGGTGCTGAGGATTTTTCCCATCAATGAAAAATAAAAGAGTTATTAGTGTTTAAACAATGTTGAGATTCTCTCTCCTGTCAATCACGCCATGAAGGCCAAGCACCTTCTGGTGGGAGGGGAGGAGGGACTATAAAACCTAGAAGTGTGGGCGTGGCTTAGTCTCTGCAAGATGGAGGAGGGAGAGGTCACAACTCACTGTCTTTAGTGGTCTTGCACCCTGCTTGAAATGGTATGCAACTGCACTTGAATTTGGTGGCCTTTCACCCTGCTTGAAATGGAATTTCACCGTGTCAACTGCCAGCCCACCAGCCGTGAGCGAGTGAGCTGCCAGCACAACAGGCTTGAGTGACTGAGCCGCCAGCCCAAGAATCCTTTCGGCCCACAATGTCCATACTAGCTGTCTGGAAACCAGTCCCTTCTGCCCACAACACCCATACTAGCGCTCCAGAGAGCACCCCCCCCCCCCACAGGCCACCGGTATTGGAATTGGTATTAATGCCAGTTTTCTCTTAAAGCAACACAACCTTCCATTGGCCATTCTGATATTTTTGGACATTTTTTAATCTTGGTTTGCATAGAGAAGGTGGAGGTGAGGTGGGAATGGAGGCTGGGGTACCTGCAATAAAAATGATGGCAAATCAATAACCCAATTCAAACCAGTCAACTTTGTTGTTTCCTCCAGTGTGTCATGGTGAATCCTCTTAGAAGATATCCAAGCAATATATTTAGAGGTTAAAGTGGTAATAACGGGATTGTGGGATTTTAAATGGGGTGTACATAGGATATTTGAGCTCCCTGAAACTTACCAGTGAAAGTAAGGTCAAGCCAAAGTGGTACTGGATGGAGATTGAAAAGTTGGCATTCAAATCACAAAAATCCTGGAACCTCATAAACTTTCTATGAAGAGATTACTTCAAAGAAATTATTCCCGGAAGTAATTAGGCAAATTTTGGAGAAGTTTTTGCTGGATTTAGAGTTAAGTTTTGATTGATTGAAAGATGCAACATGGACACAAGCCCTTTGACTCATCGACTCCAAGGTGGCCAGTGATCATCCATTCACACTATTTATGTGTTATCACACTTCTGTTCCACTCCGTACACACTAGTGGGGGGAATTTACAGATACCGACTAACCTACAAACCTGCACTTCTTTGGAATGTGGGACAGAATTGGTGCACCCAGAGGAAACCCATGTGGCACAGTGAGAATGTGAGAACAGTCAGAACCTGAGGTTAGGATCGAACCTGGTTCCCTGGCACTATGAGGCAGCAACTCTACCAGCTGCACCACTGTGCCCCCCTAAACTTTGTAAGCACTGCTATTCACTTTGTGAACTTTGGAGGTGCCACCTTGTTATCTGCACTTTGCAGCTCTCCACTTCCACCCCACTTGTTCTGCTGCTGCTGTGGTCGGACATACCGACTCCACCAACAGAATTGAAGGTTCCAAGGCAGGCCAGACTCCAGTACTTGTGGCAGATCAGAATATCAGGTCATGCAGTATCAGATATTTGCTGCATAACTACTGACTACTGACCCAAGAACTGAAGCTTAACATTCCGACACTGCGTTAAACTCCTGTCTGCATACCTACTGTACATCTACAAGTCTTGACAGCTTCCTCTATGTGTAGTTCTTCTGTGTAACTAACACTGTTGCTTCACACTTGGGTAGGCTCAGATATCTGACCTGACAGTTGAGTAGCTCTTGACCAATGTCTTTGGCACTTTGCTGCTCATGTGGGTCCTGGCTCTGACTGCTTCACTTGTACATGTACATACACGGACAAACTTGGTAATTGGAAGAGAAAGGTACTGATCTTATTTTCATTCACAATCTCACTCTTTTCAAAGCATCCACATTATGCAATGACTACCCATTTCTCTTAAAATAACAGGATTTATTTTTTGGTGCAAGGAACTGCATATTCTGGATTTCTTTTGTGTTGTTTCCTCACGCCAGCTTTTATCCTCCATTTTAAAATGGAAAAATATATTTCAATGTTTCCAAATTTTTGCAAAAAAAAAATCCCCTGTATCTTAATAAGTTATTATTTTTTTGATTAGCTCTCACAGATCTACTATTAGTTTGTCCAGTAGGAGAGTTATCTAATTTACTGTGGACAAATTCATACAGTGGTCAGCCAAACTTAATGTGTCTTTTCCTTTCAAATACGGCAATAGTCACCTCATGATGTGTTTTAGATCATTGATGTTCAATTATGCTGCTAACTAATATTGACTCAGTGCTCATTATTAATTACTCGTGGGTCTAGGGCACACTTGCAGAAAAATATCCAAAACATATTTCAGTTTTTCCATACCTTATAGACATTAAATTATCCAATTATTCCAAATTCAAGCTCCCCATTGAAATTAGCCCTGCTTTATACTACGGAAACAAGGAACTGCAGATGCTGGTTTACCAAAAATGTCACAAAGTACTGGAATAACTCAACGGATCAAGCAGCATCTCTGGAGAACATGGAGAGGTGATGTTTCTGGTCAGGACCCTACTTCAGACTGATTGTAGGGAGGAAGGGAGTGGAGAAAGCTAGAAGGGAGGAGTGGTAGGACAAAGCCTGATAGGTAATAGGTAAATACAGGTAAGGGTGGGGGGGGGGGGGGGGGGTCGAGAGGCAGATAGTTGAACAGAGGCCAGAGATGAAAATACAGAAGGTGTGAGACAAATAGATAGGAGAGTTGGAAATTGTGAAGCTAGAGGAAGTCATGTGGGTGGAAGTTGAGGGGGGGGGAGTGGAGAAATAGGTGTGAATCCAGGTGGGCGGTGAAGAATGGTATTCTGCAGTTCCCTAAAATTGGAGAATTCAATGTTCATACCGTTGGATTGTAAACTTTCACCTCGAGCAAATTATGAGGTACTGTTCCTCCGGTTTGAGCAAGGCCTCAATCTGGCAATGGAGGAAGCCCTAGACAGAAAGGTCAGTATGGGAATGGGAAGAGGTGTTAAAACGGTTAGCAACTGGGAGAACCTGTAGGCCTTGCAGATCGAGTGCTAATGTCTGGTGAAACAGTAGCTGAGTCTACACTTGGTCGCACTGATGAACAGGAGACCACATCTTCACCAGATCCAGTAAATGAGGTTGGTGGAGGTGTAGGTCCACACATGTCTTACCTGCAAGGACTGCTGGAGTTGCTGGATGGAGATTATGGGTAGAAATATAGGGATATGTGGTACATCTTCTGAGGATGCCGGGGAAAGTGCCTGGGGGGTTTTGGTGGAAGGGATGAGTGAAGCAACGAGTTGCACATGGAGAGGTCTCTGTGGAAGGTGGGAATGGGAAAGTGTGACTGGTGGTTGGATAATGTTGGAAGTGACGGTAATGTCAGAGAATGTTATGTTGGATGTGGAGTCTGGTGGGGAGGGAGAGCAAGAAGAGAACTATGGGACACAGGGGGAGATGAGGGTGAGGGAACCATCTATGACAGCAGGTGGTAAACCATGTTTACTAGAGAAAGAGGACATCTCGGGTGTCCTAAAATGGACATCCACACATTGCCACATCCATAACTGAGATCAGGATTGTACCATGGTCTCAGGCACTGTGACTCAGCGATACCACTGTTGGTAAGAGGGGTGATCTGCTGCAGTAGATTTTATGAGGGTGTAGCATGCACATTAGCAATTTTATTTCATAATTCTTTCACAGGTTACGTGTTCTTTAGTCTTGTCAGCCTTTAATGTCCATCGCTGACTGCTTTTGAATTAAGTAGGCAGTTAAAAATCAATCACATTCTGGGTTCTGGAGTCAAAGGTGGTGCTTAAATTTCAGATTCAATCCACTAATCTTAATTTAGATTACCCATCTGACTTGCAATTTTAATTCATGCCCCTGGATAAATCGTCCAATTTTCTCAATGTTAATTCAGTAATTTAGCCAGTAGTCCCACCTGGCTGACCATGCTGTTCTCATCACATTACTGATCAAATGGGGCCATTAAATTGCTTGTGTCACTGAATCCAGCAGCAGGGATCCACGCTTCTGCAGTTCACTGTGCAGCCACCTCCAGCCATACCACTTAGGCAACTCCAGATCACAACGTCCTGTCACCGTTCATACTGCAAGTACATGGATCACAGCAGCCCCCATCATGACACCCAGTGAAAAATCACAGAATCTGTACACAGTGTAGGAAGGAACTGATGATGTTTAAGAAAGAACTGCAGATGCTGCTAAATCGAAGGTAATCACAAAATGCTGGAGAGTTACTCCAGCATTTTGTGTCTACCAAGGACCCGAAGATGCTGGTTTACACCGAAGATAGAAACATAGAAAATATGTACAGGAGTAGGCCATTCGGCCCTTCGAGCCGGCACCACCATTCAATATGATCATGGCTGATCATCTTAAATCAGCAACCCATTCCTCCTTTCTCCCCTATATCGCTTGATTCCGATGGACATAAAATGCTGGAGTAACTCAGTGGGTCAGGCAGCATCTCGGGAGAAGAGGAATAAGTGATGTTTCGGGTCGTGACCCTTCTTCAGACAATCTTTATCAATCTTTACACATCCATAATCCATCTTCTGTATCCCTTATGTTGTGTCTCTACTGCCAAAATTCATCAAATACCATCAGTATCATCAATATTTTGATTGCCCCGAAGCCTAGAGTATTTTAATATTATGGTAGTGTTAAATTGTCTCTAAAAAGTGTGCTGCAGAAAATCCCCACACCTACCCGACATCACCATGACCCGGTACATTGGGAAATTAAATCGAACTGCTTACATCAAAATTCTATTCACATAGTGGATTCAGACTTCATCAGCTCAAGGATCACACATATTCCCTCTCTTTTGATATAAGGTTTCTCTTGAATATTTATGATACTGTATTTTCTCCACAGAAACAGCTTGAACTTTGTTAATGTCTTTCAGAATAGAATCAAATGGATAAATAATGTTTAAATGCCAATATTATTAAAGAGGTCAAATTGTAAACTATTAAGAACACAATTTGAATTTAAAATTTGGGAAAAGTTATTTTGTTGTCAAATGTTATAGAAAGCTAGATTTTTCTTTTTTAGAAACTTAAAAGTCCCACCATACATATATTTTTGGTGACGCTGAGAATCATTTTCGCAGGCAGATCTTACACTCTCATGATCTGGAAAGTACTTCCACTGTCCATTAATTAAGCAACAGTTCTGCCCAAGCATTGACCCTATGTTATTTGTGTTCATGCCTAAGTATGTTGTAACACACACATTTTTATGCATATCAGTGAGGCAAAGTTGATTGTGTGCTAATATGTTTTATTTCACTTGAATGAATGCATAGAATCCATCTTTCAAAACATGGTTCAATTTATTCAAGGCATTCCACAAACCATAAATAACAATGTCTGCCACTATTGTAGTCTATAAATAGTTTCCAGGAATTATTATGCAAAACATGGGAAAATCTTTCAGAATTTCAGGGTTATTCACTTACTGTATATGCTGCTGACTCCATTCCATAAATTGTCTCATCATCCAGAAAGGCATGTTCCTCATTTAAATTAGAACAAAGGTACATGTGGACATCTGCCTCGTTATTTTTCGTCTTTAAACTTTTTCTTCATTTATTGCCACTCTTTCAAAATGTTGGAACATGCTGCCGAACAGGATTGAGGGAGCACTTACATTCATTAGTTGCAGTGATTCAGGATGAATGCCTACTGCTATCCACCTGCAGACTACTGGGTGGACAATGATTTCCACTCCTGAGCAATGCCCACATCACAAGAAAACCTGGATACAATGGCGATCATTGGATCTGCTACCATAGATGAGATAGTTTCCAAGTTTCTATTAACTGACATGTCATCTATACCTCCCTCAAAGCCTATGGTTTCTCTCCGACATTTACCACATACCAGTTGTTTAATAGCCACTGACTGTACATGGGTGAACATTTATGGCAAGAACTGCTGATATTAACAACTCTCAGCATGTTTTCCTGAGCAGTGCACCGCAAACACTTCATTTCACCAAACTGAATTACTCACTGGAGATTCAGCCTCAGTGTCTGTTCTAATGGGATATAAATAACCCAAGTTAAATTGTGCAGATATTTGCTATCACATCCTTTAGGGAATGCATTAATTATGGTCCAAATAATTTTTGTCAATATCCAAATGATGACCATTTTATTTCAGAATTGGCTGTTGCATGTTCTCTGCTCAGGTGATAACTAATATTAGATCTGCTGTGGTGGTCATTTTGGAAATTGTGGTGGCGTCACAGGTTTGACAGAGAGCTTGTTGGTCATTGGCATTAATCCAAACGTACGCATTCCCACACAAAGGACAAATTCAAATGGTGTTTGGGTAAGTATGTTCCTTGAAGACATTTTAAAAGTTAATTTGTGGGATGTGTACAGCAGAAGGAAGAACAGCATTCACGCTGCATCCTTAATTTGCTTGAAGACAGCAATGGCAAGTTGCTGGAATTGCTACAGTCCAGGTGTGAATGTACATCCACAGTTAAATAGGGAAACTTTGGCTTTGAGGAAATTAAGCTCTGTATGTATACTGTTTAGTCCAAGCTTGATGTGAACATAGAATTTCATTGCAAACTCACATATATGGCAATAAACAAATCTAATCCTTCCAAGCCTTAATTTTCTGGGCCTTGGATGGAAACCTGTAGGAAATGGTTTGTCCTTGCAGCCTGCACTTTTCAGGGTGATCCAGGTTAGAAGGTTTGGGAGGTCCAGCCAAATAAGTGTTGTTTATTTGCTACAAAGGATCTTGCAGCTGGTGCCACCATACAGGAAAGAGTAATTGTTTTGTGTGGTCTGCAGTTGCTTGGTGGGCGGTGGGCGGCGCGACTCTCGTCAGCAGCGGCCTCTGCAGTCCGTCTGTGTTTTTATTATTTTCTGTCTTGTTTTTATGTAGTTTTTGTTATTTTTTTTGTTGGGGTATGTGTGTGTGTGGGGGGGGGGGGGGGGGGGTGGGGGTGGTGTGGGGGGGAGGGGGTAACTTTAAAATCTTTCCCCTGCACGGGAGACCCGACCTTTTCTTTGTCGGGTCTCCGTTGTCGTTGGGGCTGCAACGTGGAGCGGCCTCCGACAGGAACGACTTGGGGCTCCAGTTGTGGAGCTGCCGACTACTCACCGTCACGGGTTTGGCCGAGTCCAGAGCGGGTGGAGCGGTGGTGGAGCGCTGCTGCCACCCGACCCCCTGGAGTTCCGGAGGCTGCAACTGCGGGTTTGGCGGAGGGCGGCACCGGGAGCCCGCGGGTCCCTGCTGGGATACCGCTTTTCGGGGCTTCCGCAACGGCGATTTCTCCCGCCCGAGTTGCGGGGTTGAAGAGCACCTGAGCGGGGCCTTACACCATCGCCCCGCGCGGCTTGGAATGGCTGCGGGACTTTGCGAGCGCACGCCGGGTTCTCTAACAACTAGACCCGGTGTGCAACCTTGCATCACCCGGCATGGCTTTAATGGCCGCGGCACAATCGCCATCGCCAGCCAGGGGGCTTTGACTTTGACTCTGACTCTGACATCGGGGGGGAGAGTGCAGTGGAGAGATACGTTTTTTTTGCCTTCCATCACAGCGATGTGATGGATGTTTGTGTAAACTGTGTTGTGTCTCGGGTCTTTTTTGTTTTGTAATGTATGGCTGCAGAAACGACAAATAAATTGAATTGAATTGAATTGAATTGAATTGTCTTGTATTGTGTCGAATCGGTGTTGATGAAATTGCACGTATTCCATTGCACCTCTGATTAATACCTTTTAGATACTGTGGAGGTTCAACTAACCATGAAGTAATTTATTTGTTGTAGGATGCCTGGAATATGAATTGGTCTAGCCATAGAATTTAAATGGCTGAACCATTTTAACAGCTAACTATTACTGTCTTCCAGGATATTACCATGGGAAATTCAATGAAAATCAATGGATATTTTTAAGGCATTTTGTAAGATAGATCGATTCTTGATTAGTACAGGTGTCAGAGGTTATGGGGAGAAGGCAGGAGAATGGGGTTAAGAGGGGATCAGCCATGATTGAACGGCAGAATAGATGATGGGCCAAATGGCCTATGTCTGTTCCTATAACATTTGAATTCATGAACTTAACTAATGCTATTGGATGTTAAAGGAATTTGGTTAAATACCCTTTTGTTGAAGATGGTAACTGGCTGTGTTTTGTGCAGTGCATATGTTACATGCCACCTTCTTGACCATGCAATAACTATTCAGGACTCACTGCGTGCGAGCCTATATAATGACAGAACATTTAAGACAGCACAGATCATTCATCTCATTGTGTCAATGGCAATCTAAAATTAGCTTCTCATCTTCCACTTGCTGGTCTGTAGTTCATAGGTGACAAATCTTTAAATACACATCCAAATACTTGCAAAATTCAATTTGCCACCTCTTCGATGTTTTCAAGCAGTGAGTGTGAAATTCCTATCACTTTTTCGCATCTCTCCTCTAATCTTCTACCAACAGCTTTAAACCACTAGCCCTCTGCTTCTGTCTCCTCTGCTCTGGAAAAGAGCTCCTTCCTATTTATTCATATATTTTATTCATCACAAGCAAGTCTCCCTTCACCCTCCTCTGTTCCCACAAAAGCAATTTTAGCTTTTCCTGTCTTTCCTGAAGACTACAATTTTCTAGTTCTGGGATCATCTTCGTAAAGCTCCCTTACATTCTCCCCAGTACACCTTTTCAGTATTGGGGTGACCTAGATTGTATGTAGTACACAAATTATGACCACGGATAGTGCTGCGCTCAGTTCTAACATAAGCAGAGTCATAGTCAGAGTGACATGCAGCGTGAAAACAGGCCCTTTGGCTAAACTTGCCCTCGCCGACCAACCTAAATCGGGAGATAATCCAGAAATCAGAGGTGCAAGGGCTTGGGAGTGCTGGAGCAGAATTCCCAAAAAGTTAATCTGCAAGTCGAATCGGTAGTAAAGAAGGCAAAAGCAATGCTAGCATTTATTTCAAGAGGGCTAGAATACAAAAAGGGATGTAATGCTGATGCTCTTTAAGGCACTGGTCAGGCTGAATTCAAGATTCAAGATTCAAGAGAGTTTATTGTCATGTGTCCCAGATAGGACAATGAAATTCTTGCTTTGCTTCAGCACAACAGAATATAGTAGGCATAAATACAAATCAGTGTGTCCATATACCATTGAAAATATATATATACACATGTAAATAAATAAACAGATAAAGTGCAATGGGCTATTAATGTTCAGAGTTTTGTATGAGTTTGGTAGCCTGATGGCTGTGGGGAAGTAGTTATTCCTGAACCTGGATGTTGCAGATTTCAGGCTCCTGTACCTTCTACCTGAAGGCAGCGGGGAGATGAGTGTGTGGCCAGGATGGCGTGGGTCCTTGATGATGATGCCAGCCTTTTTGAGGCAGCGGCTGCAGTAGATCCCTTCGATGGTAGGGAGGTCAGAGCCGATGATGGACTGGGCAGTGTGTACAACTTTTTGTGGTCTTTTCCGCTCCTGGGCACTCAAGTTGCCGACCCAAGCCACGATGCAACCGGTCAGCATGCTCTCTACTGTGCACCTGTAGAAGTTCAAGAGAGTCTTCCTTGACATACCGACTCTCCGTAATCTTCTCAGGAAGTAGAGGCGCTGATGTGCTTTCTTTATAATTGCATCCGTGTTCTCGGACCAGGAGATATCTTCAGAGATGTGCATGCCCAGGAATTTGAAGCTTTTGACCCTCTCCACCATCGACCCATTGATATAAATAGGACTATGGGTCCCAATACTACCCCTTCCAAAGTCCACAATCAGTCCACAAAACGATTTGGAATAATGTGAGTAATTTTGGGCACCATATCTGTGGAAGGATGTGTTGGCTCTGGAGAGTGTCCAGAGGAGGTTTACAAGAATGATCCCAGGAATTAGTGGGTTAACATGGGGGGGAGGGTGTGGGAGGGATCTCATTGAAACATACAGAACAGTGGAAGGCTTGTATAGAGTGGATGTGGAGAGGGTTTCCACAAGTTGGAGAGTGTATGAGCAACGGTCATAGAATTAAAGGGCGTTCCCTTAGGAAGCTGAGGAGGAATTTATTTAGTCAAAGGATGGTGAATCTGTGGAATTCTGTGCCACAGAAGGCTAAGTCAATAGATATTTTTTAAGGCAGAGATAGATAGATTCTTGATTAATATGGGTGTCAGGGGTTATGGGGAGAAGGAAGGAGAATGGGGTCAGGAGGGAGAGATAGATCAGCAATGATTCAATGGCAGAGTAGACTTGATGGGCCGAACAGCCTAATTCTGCTCCTATCACATGACCTTTTGACCTTAACAGTATAGGATGTATTTATCCAAGCTTAGCTATTTATCTATTTTTAAACATGATAAACTACATATGTTTATGATATCCAATACTTCATACTCATCGCCATTGATTACAACAACAATGGCATCATCCACTCTTTTGTGAAAACAGTCACAAGATATTTATTAAGAGTTTTGCCCAACTCTGCGTCCAAGAATAGATTACTGTTCTGGTCCGATTCCTTCTTTCCTTTGTTATCCTTTTGCTCTTTCTGTAGTTCCAAAGCATCTTTGAATGTGATTGTTGTGAATTTTCTGTGAGTGTATTTGCTCGAATCCCCTCTTTTCTCTCCTAACCGCGATGTTAATTTTACTTCTTTTGACACTTCCAAGCTTTCTGCAACATTAAGCTCTTGGTTGTGCTGGAGTTACTCAACGGGTCACGGAGCATTTCTGGAGAAAATGAATAGGTGACATTTCGGATCGGGACCCTTCTTCAGTGGTTGCGGTGGAGGGAGGGAGGGGGGATGGAACTAACTTATTGGCCTCTGGCATAAGCTTCCCTTTTTGACTTATCCTGCCCTCGATGTACCTTTTCATTCCATGGGTTTAAGACTTCACAGACACCCACATGATTACTCTAAACACATTGAATCTCCTTCTTAAACCCCCCGCAAAGACAGAATGATCTTTGATTCTGAGTTTCCAGTCTGTTTTTGTTGAGTCACTTTTTTCTTCAGTTTGGAACTTTGGCTATTGTGGCAAATAAATCGAGAGCTAAATTGTTTGTTTTTCAATCCATCTTACTGAAAGTCATACCAAACTAGACCAGTTCCTGCTTGTGGTTATGTACTCTAATTAATCACCTGGGAGTCTATCTTTTGTTGGGAGGCTTGATGTTGCCAAAAGCAGTACAGAACTTATGAGAACTAATCTATGTTCTGAAATTTAGTAGTGACATGGATGAACGGCAGTGGAAAGTCAAAGGGAGTGCCAAAGCAATTGGCAACCAAATGATTAATTCAGGAACATTAGGTCATTGCCAAATAAATGGTTCACTGCAGTAAGAAAGGTGAGCAAACCACCATAAAAATAATTTGCATTACTCGTGAAGCGAATACATTTCTCTCAGATATCATTCTGAGAAGTGATTTGGAAAGGTGCCCACAGTCTTGAATATCATCTAGCATTTCACAACTTACAGTGTCAGAGGAATGAGTATAAATCCTCAAGACGTGTAGTTAAGCATACCTTAGCTTTCATAACAATAAACAAGTCCCAATAGCACACTGTGCCTTGTTTCTAAGCACATTGATCACTTGTCTACTTTGAAATCAAGGAACCTCAGGAGAACAATAGGTGCCGGTCAATAACAATGGCAATGGGATATTATGCATTCCTTGAAAGGCTTAACTATTTGTTTATTTCACAAAAAGCTTTGTTTTTGCTGGGAATGTCAGCTACTTTTGAAGCATCTGACAGCAGTTTCTAAGGAAGTTCAGTAGGTGGTGTCAGTAGGTTGCAGCTGGGGAGGTTGTTTGTACTCCAAGGCCGGACTATTCATGGGATCAACACTGGAACATGTGAACATGGGATCAACACTTAAGGGCATGTCCCACTTGGCAATTTTTTCGGCGACTGCCGGCATCATTGACTGCGTTTGCGGCGTGATGCGGCGTGATGCGGCGTGATGACTTATGACGCGCGCTGTTTTTTCAAGTGTCGCAACATTTTTTTTGTCGCCGCTGGATTTTGAAATGTTCAAAATCTTTTGGTGACACTGATATGACGCCGGCAGTTGCCGAAAAAATCACCAAGAGACAGGCCCTTTAAACGCTGGAAAAACTGACCTCTAGTTGGAGAGGAGAATCCATACAAAGATTCTCCGCCAGGTTGGAGCAGATGCCAGAAGTACTTTTAGGTGATTTCAATGGAATGGAACAATGGCGAGTGACAATGGAAAATATCGGCTCATTCAGCTAATCTTTGAATATTTGTGGTTTTAAGTGACACAGAGTTAGAAAAATAAAATGGACAAACTAAAGGGCCTGTACCGCTTCCAGGACCTAATTAATGACCTTTTTTACTCGTGGACATTTTTCATCATGTTGAATAAACGCCCCGACCTGCTTGATGCCTCGAGTATCCACGACTAGCATCTCAACCTATCTACGACCTCCTACGACCTTGTGACGACCATGCTGCGAGTATATCATGGGCAAACTCGGCAGAGGTCGTGAATTAGGTCATGAAAGTGGGACAGGCCCTTTATATACATTTTAAAATAATGTTTAAATATTCTATATTTTCAATGTCCAATACATTCAAAACTACTCTATGTGATAGTTTTGGTTAAGTCATGAAGTATTGCATAGACAGCAGTTAAACATATTCTGACTGGGATTTTTTTTCCAGTGGGAGAATTGGTGCACAGGCCACATCAGGAAGGATCTGGCCAACTTTCCCCACAAGTTCAAATTGCTTGAGGAAAGTGAGAATTATTTTGGAAACTCCATGGTGCATTACTGTAAACCGCAGATACTATCCTGCTATTCCAAACCATAAAAAAATAAATCACTCCTTTGAGGGCTAAATGTTTATGGCCCACAGAAATCTGGCATTCAGTAAAAATAGTTTCCATCTCCTCTGGAAGCTGAAAACTGAATATTTTTAAGTTTCAATGCTAGGAAAAAGAAACAAATAATGGAATTTGTGCGAATATTCCCACAAATCCCTTTTGTTCCTCTTCTTGCACACAATGGGATCTATTCAGGGGAAGCCGAGCATTGTTATCCAATCAAACAATCCACCTTATAACGTACCATAATGTGATAACGTCTAGGCTTTAAGTTGCAAGTTTGCAGGTTCGTAAACATTCTGATTAATTTAAGTTTAAAAGTGTAGACAGATATTATGAGAGAGTACCATGATGTTAACTTTAAGATGAAATGTTACAGTAATACTTTCTCAAATGTAAAATGTCTCAACATAAAAGAATCTTAGACGCATGGAATGTTAAATGCTGAAGCTGGCCAATCGTCACATTGTGTCTGAGCTGAATCTCTCCCAGGGCAACACTATCCACCTTCCACTCAACCTCACCCTCCTCCAAACCCTTGACGCTTCTTTTAGCCATGTAAATCTGACGTCTCAATGTGTTTATATCCAATTTCTTTCAGAAGGCCTTTTAGGATACTCTGCCAACTACATTTCCAGGAAATGGTGCCCAAAATCTCTAAAATTGCGTGTGTGTGTGTGTGTGTGTGTGTGTGTGTGTGTGTGTGTGTGTGTGTGTGTGTGTGTGTGTGTGTGTGTGTGTGTGTGTGTGTGTGTGTGTGTGTGTGTGTATGTGTGTGTGTGTGTGTGTGTGTGTAGTGTGTGTGTAGTGTGTGTCTGTCTGTCTGTCTGTCTGTCTGTCTGTCTGTCTGTCTGTCTGTCTGTCTGTCTGTCTGTCTCTGTCCTCTCCCCCTCCTTTCTCCTCCCTGCTCTCTCCCCTTCCTCCACTTCCCCCCTGCTTTCCCCCCTACTCCTCTCATCCTCCTCTCCCCCCTTTCCTCCTCTCCTCCTCTCCTCCCCTCCTCCCCTCCTCCTCTCCCTCTTCCTCCTCTCCTCCCCCTCCTCTCCTCTCCTCTCCTCCCCCTCCTCTCCTCTCCTCCCCCTCCTCTCCTCTCCTCCCCCTCCTCTCCTCCCCCTCCTCTCCTCCCCCCCCTCCCTCCTCTCCCGGGCCTCTCTCCTCCCCACCCCTCGCTCCATCCCTCACTCCATCCCTCACTCTATTCCTCTCCCCCTTCTCTCCTCTCTCTCCTCCCCTCTCCCCCCCTTCTCCCACCTCTCTCTCCCCCCTCTCTGCCCCTCTCTCTCTCTGCCCCCCTCTCTCTCTGTCTCTGCCCCTCTCTCTCTGTCTCTGCCCCTCTCTCTCTGTCTCTGCCCCTCTCTCCTGTCTCTGCCCCTCTCTCTCTGTCTCTGCTCCACTCTCTCTGTCTCTGCCCCCTCTCTCTATGTCTCTGCCCCCTCTCTCTCTGCCCTCTCTCTACCCCCCTCCCTCTCTAGACGCACCTGTGAGTTGGGGGCTATGCTCGAGTGGATAGGGCGGGGAAGAGGTAAAAGGAGCAAAATAATAATATTAATATAAATATCAAGGGGGGTGGTTAGTGTGCGTGTGTGTGGGAGGTGGTTAGTGTGTGTGTGTGGGGGGTGGTTAGTGTGTGTGTGACACTGCATGCCGTTCCCCCCACCCCAACGGGTCCCGCTTGGTCTAGTCAACTATAGAATTGCTATGTTTCTTCTGTCATCTTTAATTATTTTCCCTTTCATTTTATACACTGGCCCTCAAGTTCTCAATCCTTCTACCTAGCCCAGAATAGCCCAAACCTCCACACTGTCCAGACACCTCATAATGTTATAATTTTCTAACAAGCCTCCCCTCGGGCTTCTCCTCTCAAAAGAAAACATTCATATTTCTTCAACCCTGAAACTATTTTTGGAAGTCTTTTATATCCTTTTTAATGTATTCACGCCCTTCTCACAGTGAGGGAACGATAAATGAACACAATACTTAACTGAGGTTTGACCAGTGTTTTATAAAAAGCCTCAGCTTGACCACTACTTTTATGCTCAGCACCTCGCTTGATTAAAGCCAGGAACATGTTTGCTAATTAGTTACTTTGTCAACCTGCCTTCCCACTTTATTACTGATTTGTGCAAACATATCCCAGGTCTCTGCTCCTGCACCCCTTTCGTAACCGTGTCCTTTAGTCTACATATCCTCTCTGCATGCTTTTACCCAAAAGACATCATGTCCGAGCTCTCCACTCCAAACATCATCTGCCACACATCTGCCCAATATCCTGCTGCTATTTCATGTTTCATATTTCCTTAAGGCCTTTGAGTCTATGCCAACTTTCAGAACATTTGCACCAATCCCACTCCCTCATTTATTTTCCTGTGATCTATTCTCTCACACATTTTCATTTACACTCCCTTTTATTATGTCATAGAGTAATTCAGCATGTAAACATTGGCGTGGCTTGCCAATGTCATCCAAGGTGCCCCATTTACACGTGACACTTGCCTGCGTTTGGCCCATAACCCTCTAAACCTTTCTTATGCATGTACCTGTCCAAATGTCTTTTAAATGTTGTTATAGTTTCTGCTTTAACTACCTCTTCTGGCAGCTCTTTCCTTAAATCCACCACCCTCTGCATGAAATATTTGTCCCTCAGTTTCCTATTACATTTCCCCCCTGTCACTATAAAACTATGTCCTCTGGTTCTTGATTCCCTTACTCTGCGTAAAAAACTCTGTGCATCTACCTTATCTATTCCCCTCATGATCTTATACATCTCTATAAGATCAGCTCCCGTCCTCCTACAGTCCTAATCTTCCCAATCTCTCCCTATAGCTCAAGTTCCCAAGTCCTGGCAACATCTTCATAACTCCTCTGTATTTTACTTCGGAGTCACGTAAGTGACTACGTCAAGAAGAAGGCCGTCATCCCCTATGCGCGTCATTACGTCGACGCATTGCGCAAAGACTGACTGGCAGGTGCGCTGCTCCTGCCAGCGGTAAGTTTAAACCTGCAGGTAAGTTTTAAACTTATTTCCAGGTTTTGTTTTTTGTGTTGCAGGAAGCTCTTTACAGAGTTTGCCTGCTGGATTCGGGACGACGTCGGACGGACCGCGGTGAAACCGGTTATGGACCGTGGGGAGATCCCGGTCCAGACCGTGGAAGCGTGGGTAGCCGTCGGCCGTCGGGTTCGCTACCAAAACCGCTGACAATGGGGTCAGTGGCTCCCAAACCGCTGTAGTTCCCCAGATAGGGGGTAAAACCAGCTGTAAGCCGGCCTCGCCGCCCGAGTCACTGACAGTGCGGACAGCGACTCCTAAGACCACTATGGTGCCCCAGTAAGGGGGTAAAACCAGCAGTAAGCCGGTCTCGAGACCTGAGTCGCTGACAGTGCGGTCAGTGACTCCTAAGACCACTATGGTGCCCCAGGAATGGGGTAAAACAACGAGGAAGTCGGTCAGGCCTTGGGACTTGAGCGAGTAGGGCCAGGAGGGTTCCCCTCCTTCAATGGATAGCGTCTGCGGACGTCTAAACCCACATGGAACACTTGATGGAGAGGTGCTCCACAATGATATTCTCCAAAGGAGGAAGTTATCAGCGCGGGTCTCCTCTGGGGCCCGAGGCATCGGCACCTGTTTCAGGGCTGCTCAATGTCTCCCTCTCTGAGGAGGGGAGCATTCAGGGTCAGTTTCAGTCTGATTCAGAGCAAAAATCCTGATATAGGTCCGTAGGAGGGGCCATGTCAGCGCAGGTATCCTCAGGGGCCTGCGGCAGCACCTGTTTCAGGGCTGCCTACGAATCTCCCTCTCTGTGGAGGGGAGTGCGATGAAATACTTGCAAGCGATGGGGTTACTGCCGGAAGAATTGGTTCCAGCCATTGGCAGAAAAACCTGGAAGGGGCCAGAGTTCCCCTCACGCTACAAGCACCGGCAGTGAACTGCGCTTTAGGGGTGACATTGGAGGGGCATGAAATCCAGGTAATGAAACCAGCCGCCGAATCTTCTCTTCAGGTAAGACTTATCCAACAGGTATACTTGGATGAGGAAACAAAAGCTGGCGGACTGATCAAGGTACCGACGATACATCGTTTCGGCGACGACACACCCCATGCCTTATCGGCAGTAAACAGTTCACTGAAGCTGGTGGCAGCTTGAAAGCTGGGCAGAGGTCTTTCAGGCCAAGGTTCCAAGCCGGTTTCAGGAAATATGGAATCCACATACACTACCATTCCTACTCTCCAATCAAGGACGGGAATAGAACCCACATCAGGCGCCTTTGGGCTACCATAAGACCACTGGTAACTATGGGGGTAGGTGGGTCTGGTTCTCCCGAAACATGGGGTAAGTGGACCATTTACAAGTTGGTAATATTTACACTTGTTTTTGTACAAATGGCAATGATAACATGAGATTCAGATCAGCTATATACTAAAATGATAACATGTGATTGGGTTATTATTGCACAGTATACAAGGGTACCAAGCATGTCTTGGAATTGGTGCCAGAGTTGTCTTTCGAGGCAGGCTCAGAATTATAGCCGGAGTGGTTTTTCAAGGCAGGCCTAGTATTATGGCCAGAGTTGTCTTTCGAGGCAGGCTCAGTATTATGGCCAGGATTACCTTTTGAGACAGGCTCGGGAATCTGGCCAGAGTTGTCGTTCAAGACAGGCATGGAATTATGGCAGGCAGGCCTGTTCATTGAGAAAGATGGAGGATATCGGTTCATAGTTGATTTAACTTGCATGTGCAACATAGACTTTTCAGTATATGGAACTCGTTACTGTCTAACAACTGATTTCCATAGGATCTTTATGGCATGCATCGATCTGAAAGATGCATACTATTCAGGTCCCGTATATTTTAGAAATTGAGGTTCCTCATCCATCCATTTAAGTTGATACCAACTAGAGTTATTGATTATCCGGATTTACCTTTAACTATTAATTTATCTGTGACTCCGCCCTGGGGCAAGAGATTGGAATCAATAGAAGCCTGTAACAACCTTGTTTTCAAGCAGTCGTCTATTCATCAAGTATAATTGGCAATAGAGCAGCTGTGTTTCAGCTGTGCAATTGGGCCTTTGCATTATCAGAACTTACAACGTGCAAAATAGTACCTCTCAAGTGCCATCGAGGTCATTGTTAACAGACCTATGCTATTACCAGCTGAAGCCCACAATGGTGGACAAACTATATTTAGCATTGCTCCAGTAGTTTTGGTCAATAAATCTTCAGTTATATTACAAACTGATGCTAGTGCTCTAAGATGGAAAATTACTATTGCCATCTCTAGTTACGGAGGTAGATGGGTTTTGCATGAATTACCAATTCTTCAGTTATTGGTTTCAACTACCTATAGACACTAGGTGCATGCTATGGGTTAAAGGGTTATTTTGCGAGTATACATACTCTGTATGCTCAGCTCCAAGTTGATACAATGTGGTGGTGGCATATGTTAGTCACATGGGTGCAATCAAGTCAAAGTGCCCTGTCATAATTTACCCAACCTCATTTGGCGCTGGTGTATCATCATGTAAAATCCATGACAACACAGAATGGATGTTGGATCACAAAATATTTTATGACATTATGGCTCGTTGGAACACCGAATATCGATATGTTTGCATCCAGGCTCAGTCACCAGTTGTAAAAACATGTGGCATCCTAGTGGCGAGAGATACATTCTCGCTACACGGGGGAGGAATGTTCTTTTATGTTGTTTCTCCATTTTGCCTCATCAGTCGGGTCTTGCAATAAATTCAGCAAGCTACCACTTCAGGGGTTTCGTACTGTCTGAGTGGCCTATGCAGCCATGGTTTCCCGCAAATGTCGGGAATAATAATAGAACCTTATATGGGTTTCTAAACATAAAACTTTGCTGGTTCAGCCTAGGACATGTTAAGCAGGGCAGTCCAGGGGTGTCAGGTCTCAAACTAGTTCTCGTGGCATACCCCATGCACCTTCGGTTATGTGTGGTCACACATTTACAACATTACATCACGGTCACCTAGAGCCTTAGAGGCTCTGATGCTAGCAATGTTTGTTAGTTACAATAAACCTCATAAGAAGGTATCAGTTCAGACCATCTCCAGGAGGTTAAAACGGAGTTTTGGCTTATACAGGAGTAGATATTAATTTTCTATCTCACTCCTCCAGGGTTGCTACAACATCAGCAGCAAGGGTTATGTACGGTCCTCTGGACCACATCCTGCCGACTGCAGGATGGTCTAACGAACGAGTTTTCCAAACATTTTATTTTAACCCTTTGCCAGACCAGGGATATTTGCCAACTCTATTTTAGGTTCTATTTTATAGTTTCCCCCAGATTAGAGGGGTTACTATTATTATTATTTGTTCATTTATCAGCATCAGCATATTTTAAATCTATGTCATGTCTGTATGCATGATGAATGTTTCCCTTATCTATGGTCAACTGATGCAGTCGTGCTTGTGTGGACTCGTTTTTCCACGGCATGAAATCAGAGCTTTAAAATCTTCACGTAGTCACTCACGTGACTCCGAAGTAAAATAGTAAGATTAAACGAGAACTTACCAGTTTGAAGTTTGTTCTTTATTTTATGAGGAATTACGATGAGCGATTACGTGCCCATGCTCCCAACCCTCGTTTCATGAAGATCATTTGGTAGTTCTAGTCATCTCTAATCTTACTATGTTAGTTCATCTACTGTTATCTGTGATTTCACACCACTGCTTTGAAGATTGACGCGCATTTGGGATGACGGCCTTCTTCTTCACGTAATCGCTCATCGTAACTCCTCATAAGATAAAGATCAAACTTCAAACTGGTGAATTCTCGTTTAATCTTACTATTTTTTTCCAGCTTACCCACATGTTTCCCATGGCAGGTGACCAAAATTGATCACAATACTCCAACTGTGGCCTCACCAGCGCTTTGTAAAATAATGACTAAATCAGTGCCCTGACTTCTTCTTGCGTGTGATGTGCACAGCCTAAAGTTGTAGATCAAATGAGATGAAAAACTATGTCTATTTGTTTGTGCACGTCGGTCGCATTAGTCGAAACAGGGTGGGCCACGTGAAGGTTGCAATCTCCCACCCCAGTACCCTGACTGATGAAGGCCAATGTGTTCAAAGCCTTCTAGACCAACCTATCTACCTGTGACTCCACTTTCAAGATACTATTCTCCAACCAGCTGCCTTCATTAAAATTTAACTTTACATTAGTCAACTAACCTATTCGCCAGCACATAAATAAACAGTGATTCCAAAAATGATCCATGTGCAACACCACTATTCACCATGTTCCTGTCTCTAATACAACCGTTTAACATCGCCCTTGGTTCTCTGCTGCTTCACCCACTTAGCATTCAGACATGAATGTGCATTTTTTTAAGTCTTTGCTTCAACTTTAGTAATATGCATGTTATGTGGCACTCAATCAAAAGCCTTCTGGAAGCCAAAATACAACACATCAACAGTGCTAGTCTTGTCAACACTGTACATTACATTGGCAAAAACATTATCTCAGATTGGTTCAACAAGATTTGTTCATAGCAGGTTAATGCTGTGCATGCTTGAACTAAGAGACACAAAAATCTGGAGAAACTCAACAGGACATGCAGCATCTCTGGAGAGAAGGAATGGGTGGTGTTTTGGGTCGAGAACCTTCTTCAGACTGCTTTGAACGAATCTATTTTTCTCCAACGTGACTATCAATTCTTCCCTGGATCAGCGTTTCTTGAAGCTTTCCCACCGCTGAAGTTGAACTGACAGGACTTTAGTTGCTAGGCCTATCCTTATTTCTTATTTGGAACAAGGGAGTGGCCTTCACCCCTCTGCAAGCCATTGAGGCATTGGAAGAGGAGTAGATTTATATCCTCATGCCCTTAAACATCAACTAAAATAAAAATGGATAATATTTTGTTTGCAGGGGCAAACTGTGCATAAATGGGATGCAGCATTTCACACTGTGCAACACTTCCAAAATATTTATTTTTTAAAAGTATTTTGGAATGTTCAAATACTCCCCTCTGCATGAAAACAGTTGCTATCGGCAGCACTCTGAATCACCCATTGCCAATGAGCACATTTTTCCGTTCTTCATAAGTTTTATTTTCAATTCATTGGATTGGTTGCACAGGTGCAGACGGGGATCAGAGCATTGAGGTAACAAGCCTTGGTCTCTTGTCCAATTACTTGTGCCAACGATATTTCCTGCTGATTGAATTTAATTCATTGGAGTGCCTCAGCATATTTCATGCCATAATTGCTTTAAGACCACTAAATCTGTGCAAACATATTGTGAACGTTCGAAAGCTGAAATGAAAAGAGAAAATGCTGGAAGTGTTCGCGTGCTAGGCACTAAATTTAAATGATGATCTAGTCGAATTATCCCAGATTCTTCAGGAGACTGATGGCTGTCCAGGAAGGTCATGGAAGTTCAGTGCACCCTCACCTGTCTGAAAAGGTAAGAGGTCTCATATATGATTGTGTTCCGGTTTTCACTGCAAAAGGTGAAAAGAGCAACTCTAGTTGCATTTCTAGTGGGGAACCAAAGTGACTGCTGATACTACACACATCTGTAAGATCACAGCCTCCTGCACTCTAAGGAATAAAGTCTTAGACAGCCCAACCTCGATATAGCTCAGGCCCTTGAGTCCTGGCAAAATCTTTGTTACAGGCATCTGAGCTATTTTTGGCATACATCAATGATCTGCCTTCGAAGGTCCACTCAAAGGTTAGACTCTTTGTGGGTGATTGTATTCTCTATAATAGAATACAATCCATGGAGGGTTCGGAGAGACTCCAACGAGACCTTGATGCTTTAGTCAAATGGGAAGGTTGTCTTTCAATTCTTCTAAGTGCTAGAAGAATGAGTCACCCACAGGTGGAATCTGGTTACCATGAAGTACAAGATGGGGCACTCCACCCTGGAAGAGGTGAAACATCATCCCTACCTGGAACCTAGCAGTGATTTGAAATGGTCTACTCACATCAACCAAACAACCACTAAGGCTAACAGAAGGCTGGGATTGCTGAAGAGAAATATTTATTATTGCAACAGAACCAAGTCCATAGACTCTGTCCTACAAGACCCAAACTTGAGTATTGCTCCGTGGTCTGGGATCCACATCACAAAACAGATGGGGCCAAGTTAGAAATAATTCAAAATAGAGCTGCAAGGTTTACAGCAGGGAGTCCAGTATCATTAAAATACTTGCTGATCTAGAGTGGGAAACTCTTCACGACCGTTGGACCAAATTACGCCTGACGACCATTTATAAAGAAACACACGGGTTTATTCCAAGCAATATCAAGAGTCATCTTCAATCTACAAATTCATCCAAACAACCAAAAACCAGGCAATCAGGGGTTTTCAAATGCAACATCATCCCAACAAATAAAGACTGTTATAGGTATTCACTGTACCCAAAGACAATTCGCGAATGGAATCATCTCCACCATGTCATTTACACTGCAACTGACGTCAAGACCTTCAAGATCAAGTTGGAAACAATCGACATTAAGACACTGACTTCTAAGGCCCACTTTAATATTTTAATGACTTTGCACATGACCCTCCGAATGTATAGGACAACCAGTGATGGTGATTATACATCAAGATACAGATACAGATACAGATACAGAACTTCTCTACACTCTTTCCAGCTTTACAACATCCTTCCTATAGCAGGGTAACCAAAACGGAACACAGCAGCCTCACTAAGTTGCCTGGGCTTTTTCAACATTACCTCCCAAAGCTGCATCCTTTCCATGTGAAGGACAAGAGTTTGCGGAACATAGGAAAACCACCAGCAAAATGATTCCTCTCATGTTGCACAGTCTTGCTCTGGAGATATATCACCAATCCTTCATTGTTGTTGGTTCTATTATCGAATAACTCCCATTTAATAGCTTTATAGGAGCACCTTTTCTGGAAATGTGGCAGCCGCTGAGGAAAGTGGGAAATAAGTGAAATTAAAAAAAGTCTGTGTCCAGTGACTATCCAATCTTGAAAAATGAATTAGATAAAAGCAGTACTCATTTTAAGGACATTTTTTCTGTACAACATTTTTGTTAAATCATACTTCTCGAAGAGTATGGTGGGATATATACCGACTGATTGCATCATGGCCTTGTTCAGAAATTCGAATGCTCGATTAAACTGAGAAATCTAAACAAAGTCAATTAAAATTGTGTTAGGGTACTAATACAAATAACATTCCCGAATATCAAAAATCTGCCAGTCAAGCACTGCCAAACTCCAAATGGAGTTTCATTGTAATTATTTACAGAACTGAATACGCATAGTCCTTAAATTTAGCTAAACATAAATTTACATACTGCTTTACATTAGCATTATATATTGCAATTCCCTTGGCGATCACTTCAACCTTACAAGCTAAACTCAACTTCTCCACAATATCCATAGTAGGTTGATGTAGATCCCATGTTCTTCTACAAATAGTCTTCAGATACATAAAAGTGTTATATCCTGTCCACGGCCCTCTCAATACAGAGTGTGACCTATTTTCCTGAATATCAATTATAACATTAAACTTAGCTCAGGCTAATTATGCTTGTTAACTATTGTGGCAGTTGCAATCAAACTTTGTTTTTAGTACATTACTCAAAACATTCCCCAACCAAATCATTTTCTATAACAAAAATGGAATTGTTTGAAGCACTCAGCAGCTCAAACAGCATCACTGGGGTGGGAAACAGTTAATGCTTCAGGTCAAAAATCCTTCATCACAAATGCGGAAGTAACAAAAACAAGTGTCTTTAATGCTGCAGGAGGGAGGAGAGGTGAGAAATCAAAAGGAATGTCCGTGATAGAGGTCTTGCTGTCCCTATTGAAATCAATCATCTCTGACCATCATTGTGCACGTACCTCAGATGTCATTGTATTTGGACTCCATTGCTGCACTTTGGCTGTACTGTATTAGAAAGTTGGAAATAGAACATAAGGCAGTGTAGCACAGTGTCAGGCCCTTCAACCGGTTATTTATCTATCCCCAACCACGTGGGAGACCATTGTGAGGGGGGGGGGGGGAGAAGAAAGGAGGGCCCAGCATGGGGAACTGTTATGAGGGAGAGGAGAACAAGAGTGGACCTGGCGCGGGATACTTTGTAACTTTGTCAGCGCTCTTCATGTGGCGACTATTGCCTGCCTTGGTATGCAAACAAAGAATTTCACTCCGGCATGTCACATGTGTCAATATTCAATTCAATTCAATTCAATGATGCCAAACTAATCTCTTCTGTCAGCTTATTCTACATATCCCTTCATTACCTGCAAACTCATGAGTCTCTCTAAACGTCTTCTCAACGCCTCTATCCTATCTGCTTCCACACCATCCCTGGCAAGGTGTTTCGGGCATCCACCACTTTGAGGTATGCTCTGGCGAACATAGCATATGAGAAAATAATATTGAGTTGACTTTGGCAAGATCATTACATGTATTTAGGTTGATAAATATTCGAAATAGCAGGAAACTAAAGTCTGCAGATTCAATTTTAATTTTAATTTTAATTGTCATTGTCAGTGTACAATACAGAGACAACGAAATGCATTGCTGCAGGATACTGGTTCAGGAGTTGGTTCAGCTATGAATATGTTGAATGGTGGAAGAGCTTTCAGGGTAATCGTGAGGGGCTGTGGCTCTCCTGCATCTATTCTCCTGTGTTCTTTTAACAGAAGTGAGGGACACTGACTCTGGGAGGGGGGGGGGCTGACTGTACAGGGGAAGCACAGACAATTACATTTGTGAAACCATTCTCCTTTGAAACCTCGAGGAGCAAGTTCTTAGCTGGTGACTCTTCTTCAGTTTGGAAGGGCTTGCAAGAAATCACCAGCTACAAGAGGAACCTCTCCCCCCCCCCCCCCCCCCCCTCGCTCTTTGGACAATCGGCAGCTGACCAACAACCTGAATGAGTTCTACTGTAGGTTTGACAAGCAGAAAAATAACCCTGGTACCCCCCCCCCCCCCCTCTCCCCTACCAACATAGCCTGACCCCAGTCTGAAAAGACTGGACCCTTTCCCACCCAGGGCCGGCCTTAGGATGTGCGGGGCACAATTGGGAACAATTTTGGTGGGCCCCAGGTTCCCAGCCAAGGTGTGTCAGCCCAGTTATTTAGTATATATTATGAAATTGTACACTAGGTGCTATGGATTATACACTGTGTGAATCTCTCCCGCTCCCTCCCGTTTGCCAGTCAGTAGCTCCGCTGGCTGCCAACCTTTACCGTAGCTGCTAATTATGTGATTGGACACAATGTCCTTGGAGACAGCGGCTGATTGGACGGGAGGAGTAATTTGTTGATTGGACGGGAATTTTAAAGCAAGCTGGTTGGTGATTGGATGTAACCCCCTTAGAGACAGCGATTGATTAGCCGCCAAATAAAATTGTCAAATCTGTAACAAAAATCGCTGGTCAGTGCGAACTCAGTAGACTATCTGTTTGTATCTCCAAACTAAACAGTATAACATGCAGGTACATTCATTTAAAATTAAATTCAGTGATTATTTCACATAATTTCTGACTGTGTAAAGCTCAATATCTGACCAATTTCTGTTTAACACGTTTGGTCTGCCGTGAGCATTTTTCTCTCCCAAAACAGTTCATATCTAGCAAACCGATCAACGAACCAGACAGCAGTTGGACGCAGTCATAGAAACATAGAAAATAGGTGCAGGAGTAGGCCATTCGGCCCTTTGAGCCTGCACCGCCATTCAATATGATCATGGCTGATCATCCAACTCAGTATCCTGTACCTGCTTTCTCTCCATACCCCCTGATTCCTTTAGCCACAAGGGCCACATCTAACTCCCTCTTAAATATAGCCAACGAACTTGCCTCAACTACATTCTGTGGCGGAGAATTCCAGAGATTCACCACTCTCTGTGTAAAAAATGTTTTTCTCATCTCAGTCCTAAAAGATTTCCCCTTTATCCTTAAACTGTGACCTCTTGTTCTGGACTTCCCCAACATCGGGAACAATCTTCCTGCATCTAGCCTGTCCAACCCCTTAAGAATTTTGTGGGTTTCTATAAGATCCCCCCTCAATCGTCTAAATTTTAGCGAGTACAAGCCGAGTCCATCCAGTCTTTCTTCATATGAAAGTCCTGACATCCCAGGAATCAGTCTGGTGGACCTTCCCTGTGCTCCCTCTATGGCAAGAATGTCTTTCCTCAGATTAGGAGCCCAAATCTGTACGCAATACTCCAGGTGCGGTCTCACCAAGACCCTGTACAACTACAGTAGCACCTCCCTGCTCCTATACTCAAATCCTTTTGCTATGAATGCTAACATACCATTCGCTTTCTTCACTGCCTGCTGCACCTGCATGCCTACTTTCAATGACTGGTGTACCATGACACCAAGGTCTCGTTGCATCTCCCCTTTTCCTAATCGGCCACCATTCAGATAACAGTCTACTTTCCTGTTTTTGCCACCAAAGTGGGTAACCTCACATTTATCCACATTATACTGCATCTGCCATGCATTTGCCCACTCACCCAGCCTATACAAGTACAAGTCACCTTGTAGCCTCCTAGTTTAGAGGGGTTTAAACGGTTTAGAGATGTTTAGAGGGCTTCAGATGGGTTCAGATGGGTTTAGAAGTGTTGTAGAGGGAAATAGGTGGGGGGGGGGGGGGGGGGGGGATAGAGTGGGTTTAGAGGTGTTCAGAGGGTCCAAGAGGGGTTTAGAGACGTTATAAGCCCCCCGTGAGAAATTGTATTTCTCTGAAATTGAAGATAGACATAAAGCTGGAGTAACTCAGCAGGACAGGCAGCGCAGCGACTCTGGAGAGAAGACCCTTCTTCAGACTGAATTGAACTCTCATCGGTGAGAGTACTTGTGATTGTCTGAAGAAGGGTCTCGACCAGAAACGCAACCCTCTCTCCAGAGCCGCTGCCCGTCCCGCTGAGCCACCTTCAACTTCAGAGCCAAACAAAAAACACAGAGTGCTGGAGGAACTCAGCGGTCAAAGCGGCTGCCTCACCCGCTGGGTTTCTCCAGCATTTTTGTCAACCGCTAAACGTCAATGATTCCGGGAATGCTGAGGCAACAGGGTGAGAGAGCTAGAGAGAGACGAGATGGGGAGCGGGAGAGAGAGCGCGAGAGAGAGGGAGGGAGGGAGGGAGAGAGCAAAACACAGAGAGACACAACGTGGGTCAGTAGGTGAATGACTAACCTGCACACCAGGAAGAAGCCCCTTCTCGCGGTCCGGGGCCCCTCACTCATGATGGTGAGTTTAAAGAAATTCTCAATGTGTCATCGATCTACATTCCTCAGTAAATATAATTGTGTTTTAAACAAGTATTTATGACGCCGCGTGAATTTTATTCAAAGGAACACGGCGTCATTAATACTCATTCAAAACACAATAACATTTACTGAGCAATGTGGATGGATGCAGTTTGATATAACAACTTGTTAACTACTTCATGTTAAGAAGTGCTAACAGTACTAGTTAACAAATCGTTTGTGTCTGATGGCCGTGCAGCGGCTGTTATACATGGTCGTTTAAAAAAAAAATCCGGATGGCGAATTAAAAAAAAATCATAATTTAACAAAGAGAATTCGTATTTCCGTCCGAAATACGGAACATTAGTGCAGGGCCCCCATTAGGCGCGGGGCCCAATTGGGGGCAATCGGTCAAATTGGCTTAAGGCAGGCCCTGTTCCCACCCCAACCAATACTTCACAACCACTCACAGCCTGACCCCAGACTGCAAAGACTGGACCCTTCTTCACCCACTCCTCCCCAATCACCACATCACACCTACTTAAAGCAAGACTCCAGTCTGAAAAGACTGGACACTTTCCCACCTACCCCTGTCCAATCATCACTTAACACCCAATTACAGCCTGACTGCAAAAGACTGCAGCCTCGTCCACTACCCACCCCCTACATGCAGCGCAACATCACTTCTCCATCATCAACAATAAAAAGTTGTTCTCTCAAGCTCTGTGCCAAACAACTGGCTACAGGCCTGTCAACCTCTGTAGTCATGAAGACCCTTGAAAGGCTTGTGCTGGCCAAGCTGGAAAATATCACAAACCCCCTGCTGGACCCTCTGCAGTTTGCTTACTGGGTCAATAGATCTGTGGATGATGCAGTCAACGTGGGCCTTCACTTCATCCACCAGCGCATATACCACCAGAGGACCTATGCGAGGATTTTGTTTGTTAATTTTAGCTCTGCATTCAACACCATTGTGCCAAAGCTACTACACTCCAAACTTTCCAAGTTGACTGTGCCTGAACCCCTCTGTCGGTGGATCGCCAGCTAGCTAGCTAGCTTCCTCCATCCATCCCTCCCTCCCTCCCTCCCTCCCTCCCTCCCTCCCCTCCCTCCCCTTCCCCCCCCCCCTCCCTCCCCTTCCCTCAAAAACAACAAACAAATAATGATAAACATAACATTGATATTGATACATAGGGATCAGAATTATATTAAAAACAGGTATAACCTAAATATGAGTCCAGTGTCAAAAAACACATTGAATATAGGCCTCCTGGTCTCTATGTAAATATAGTTAAATGTTTAAAAGAAAACATATATTAAAAAAACCAAAAAGATAAAAAGAAAAAAAAAGAGAAAAAAGAGAAAAAAGGAAAAATACAAAAATCCCCTAAACTAGAAAGTTTGCGGATGACACAGCCCTGATTGGACTGATCCAGGATAGGGAGGAATCTGCCTACAGACAGAAAGTGACACATCTGGCGTCCTGGTGCCATCACAACAACCTAGAGCTCAATGCTCTTAAGACAGTGGAATTGATTGTAGTCTTTAGAAGACCTCCCCGTCCCCTCACCCCACTCACCATCAACAACACCACAGTCACATCTGTGGAGTATTTTAAGTTCCTGGGAACCATGATCTCCAAGGAACTTAATGGGGGGCCATCATCGACTCCACAGCCAAAAAGGCACAACAGAGGATGTACTTCCTGCGGCAGCTGAGGAATGATGATCCAATCCTATACGGCCATCGTAGAGTCAGTCCTCACCTTCTCCATCATGGTCTGGTTTGGCTCAGCCACTAAATACGACATCCAGAGGCTGCAGTGAATCGTCCGATCAGCTGAGAAGGTTATTGGCTGCAACCTTCCCTCCATTGACGAACTGTACACTGCAAGGGCCAGGAAGAGAGCGGGTAAGATCATTTCAGACCCCTCTCACCCTGGCCACAAACTCTTTGAATCACTTCTCTCTGGAAGGCGACTCTGGACTGTCAAAGCTGCCACAACCAGACATAAAAACAGCGTTTTTGCCATGTGTAGTAGCTCTAATCAATAACCAAAAATCTGTAACCTCCTTTTGAGAACCAGAATTAGAATCAGAATCAGATTTTATTCGCCAAATATGTTTTGCAACATACGAGGAATTTCACTGGCCAGGTCAGCCATACAATTAAAAGCAACAGACTCAAAAACACATTTTAACATGAACATCCACCACAGTGACTCCTACACATTCCTCACTGTGATGGAAGGTGAAATAAAGTTCAAGTCTCCTCCTTTGTTCTTCCTCGGTCGGGGGCCTCGAGCCCTCCATTAACGGGACGATCTTAACTCCCATAGTCAGTGGCGTTCGGGCCCTCCGCGTCGAGGCGTTCAGCTCCTGCATGGGGGGATGTCAGCTCCCCTGCGTCGGGCGATTAAACCTCGCGTCAGGGCTGGACGAACCTTCTGTGGTGTTGGAGCTTCCGACTCAGCCTCTCCCGAGACTGCAAGCCCTTGATGGTATGTCTCAGGCAAGGGATCCACTCCGATGTTAAGTCCGCACCCCGCGGAGGGGCTCACGACAGTCTGAGGCGGCTTGCAGCTCCTGCGATGGTAGGCCGCAGAGCCCGGAGAATGTGATCCGAAAAATGATCACATCTCGGGGAAGGTAAGGACCTGAAAAAAAAAGTTCCCCCCAATCCCACCCCCCATCTCCCCACATAAAACAAACCGAAGAACATAAAAACAAACTTTAAACAGACGCTAAAAATAACAAAATGATGAAAAAACGAACAGACTGCCGGCAGGGCTGGCCATCTCCCCGGCGCCCCTGGTGGTCTGGAATTTTATTTAAATCATATGTTTAATCAATAATGTTTTATTATTAATGTTTAATGTTTTATGTGTCATTCCTAACTGTCACTGTATGTCATGTTGTCACTTGCTAGCGGAGCACCAAGGCAAATTCCTTGTATGTGCATACTTGGCCAATAAACTTATTCATTCATTCATTCATTTGTGCTCTTTCTTCATCTGTGTATTGTTTGTGCTGAGCTGTCATGGGTATTATATCATCAAGCAGTGAAATTTTTGTAAATTTTAGACTTTAAAGATACAGTGCGGAAACAGGCCCTTCAGTCCACCAAGTCAGCACCAGCTAGCGATTCCTTAGTACACTAGTACTATCATTCACACTAGGGACAATTTACAATTTTACTGAAGCCAATTAACCTACAAACCTAAATGTCTTTGAAGAGTGGGGGGAAACAGGAGCACCCGGAGAAAACCCACGCGGTTACAGGGAGAACGTACGTACTCCATCCAGACAGCAGTCGTAGTCAGGATATAACCTGGGTCTCTGGTGTTATAAGGCAGCAACTCTACCGCTGCTCCACTGTACCACCCCGCACTATAAGCTCTGCACTACAAAGTGATGGGGTTGTGTTATAATGATGCTGCTTCTGTCAGGAGCCCTGCAGGCCATAATTCAATGCATTTTTTGGTGTGGACACATGGTTGCATTATTGCACACTTATTTCTGAACAATGTAATAATTGTTTTCCTGGGACGGGGGATGGAGTGAGCAGTTTAGCTTCAGAGCTGCAGGCAGTGGTCCAAATTCACCAGAGAATGAGAATATCCAGATTCCATGCAGCTGAAATAAAAACAGAAAATGCTGGGAACACTCAGCAGGTCAGGCAGTATCTGTGGAAATAGCAACAGAATTAATGTTCCAGGTCAACGACCCTGTGTCAGAACTTATGTTACAGTGAAGTATTTTTAAAAATTGCAATAGAGTAGTCGTTCAGGTCCGTGAATCTTCGTCAACTTTTTGATGAAGAGTCTCAGATTGAAAATTTAAGTCTGTTCCTCTTTCCACAGATGCCACTTGGTCCGCTGAGTGTTCTAACACTTTTGTTCATTGTTATGATTTCCAATATCTGAAGACTTTGTGATATTCACTTTAGGTAGTTGTGCCTAATGTACGAGTTGGAGCTTAACATTTTAAAAGGCAAATATGTTGCAATAGATTTAACATTTTCTCGTCTTTTATTTCCTTACTCAGGACTATTTCAATGTGATTGAAATGGTACTTTGTTGTAACTTAACACGTGGCACAGTTTCAGGTCTATCTTGGTTGCAACCTCCAGGATGAAACTAAAGAGGATATTTCTGGACTGGAATGGATCCAGAAAATGTGTCATGATTTTAAAGCAGATATCAGGAAAAAATTGTGTCTCGAAGATCATTTCAAATGTGGTCAAGAAGGAACTGCAGATGCTGGAAAATCGAAGGTACACAAAGAATTGCTGGAGAAACTCAGCGGGTGCAGCAGCATCTATGGAGCGAAGGAGATAGGTAACGTTTCGGGCCGAAACCCTTCTTCAGACTGTGGAGTTGTTTCCACCAGTGAACCTTGGTTGCTGGTGCAAACAAAGTTTTCACAGATGCGTGTCACAGATTTTGAATAGTTGAAAGCATCAAGTGATAAAGGTCTAATGTGGATAAATGGAATTTAACAGCATTTAATCCATGATCTAACAGAGTGGTGGGTTTGGGTCAAGGGGCTGAATGGTCTCCACTTCTCCTTGGATAATAGAAAAATCAGGGTGGCACAGTGGTGCTGTGATATTGTTACTCCTTACAGTGTTAGAGACCTGGGTTTGATCCTGACTATTGGGGCTGTCTGTATGGGGTTTGTATGTTCTCCCTGTGAGCGCATGGGTTTTCTCCGGGTGTTCCGGTTTCCTCCCCCATTTCAAAGACATGCAGGTTTGCAGGTTAATTGGCTTCTGTAAATTGTCCTTGTTGTGTAGGATAGAATCTGGCATAGAAACTAGTGTATGGGTGATCACTAGTCAGCGTGGACTCGGATGGACGAAGGGCCTGTTTCCACACTGTATCTCGTAGCTAAACTAAACTGGGCTAAACTAAGTCCAACAATGTCTCAGTGAAGTTCATAACCATCTAATCATTGCACCAACAGCTATGGTAAGGCAATTGCCAAACAGAATTCTGAAAGCAGCAGCACAAACAAAGCTGCATTTTGTCACCTTTTGCCCCAGAATGTAAATGATTCACGTCCTTTGCAATCTGCATTATTGGGCATTGAAAATGCATGATCCAGAAGCATTGCTTTGATACGAACAACTGTTTCTAAGGGTGCAGCACTGTTTGAGGATTTGTCTCCAATGTGTTCTAATTCAAACAGAAAAAAAACCCGCCACTGACTGAACCAGCAGGATTTTTGCGAGAAGAAGCTGGCCTCTTTTCAGTGCGATTGCCAAATTAATTGCAAATGCATCTGAAAGGATTTATGTTCTGCATGCTAAGTACATAAAAAATTGGCATGAGGGCCATACGTTTATTTAAATAGATCTTAATACAGAGCAAAGTTGTGTTAAACTCAAACCTGGCTTCAGAGGAAAAAACACATTGTTCCATACCATACCATTGCACTCCCACCCAATCCTGCGATTGAAATTATATTGGCACTGGGCCACCAGTAACAACAGCTGGAGTATTGTATCCAATTCAAGGTACCACATTTTAGTAAAGATGTGAAGGCTTTGGAAAGGGTGCAGAAATTAGATCACATAAAGTATATTCTTTACACACAATCAGCAGTTAGGGTATTGAATGCAGAGTTCATATGTTTTGAATATAGAGTTCATAAGTATTCGAAAGGGAATTATTTACAGGGTCACGGGCAGGACATGAGGAGTGACACTAACGTTATTGTTTTTACAAAGAGCTGGGATGGACTCCATGAGCCAAATGGCCTCCTTCCACACAATCAGTTTGCATTTCTGTAATATGTAATTTTCCTTGCTCCAAAATTGTTTTTTTCTTAATGCAAAAACAGCACATGTAGAATATTGACATAAGCATAGCAAAAGATTAAGGGGAAAAAATCCACTTTAGGTTGAATTGGGAAACTGCTAAAAAATGGACGAGTTTCTGCTTGTACTAATTAAAATTTCATTGACATTATCAGGAAAGGAAAAGCTTCTGTTAACAAGCTTAATCAGACAGTGTAATTGTTCTTTTTTCTTTCACTCCATGAAAATTATTCCTTTAGATTTTTTAAGATTGGTCATCATAGTTAGCTTTTTAAATGTTCTTAGCAGTGCCCAAGGCCTGAGGAAATGAATGCAATTTGAAGAGCCTTCCTGAACTTGTCCAATCATGGGAATCTCACTAATATCTCCTTGGAGCCTGGCCAATTCCATGGGTGGGGTCCAATCCCGATAGAATGCAACTCAATCCGATGTGTGTGGTCATGAGTGTGTGTAGTTTTAGGCAAAAGCAGCCCGGATCATTTTGCACTGGGCTATATGTCAGCCAGAATTTATTTGTAACTACGGTGATCATCAGAATTGTAAAATATTGAAATGTGACAGAGGCTGGTCACCAAGAGTCGTGCCTGTTTAATTGTCATACGCACTGAAAAAGAGACAATGACATTCTTACTTGCAGCAAAATAACAGGCCTGTGATCACAATAAACATAAATCATATATAAAAACCTAAAACAACAATAAATCAATAACCCCAATACTAGTGCAAAAAAGCACAACATTCTTAGTGCAACCAAAGTCAGTCTGTAGTTCATAGTTGATCTTCGTATTGTGTAGTATTCGAGAGCCGAATGGTTGTTAGGAAGTTATTCTTGAGCCTGACAGTCATGGTTTTCAGACTCCTATACATTTTTTTAAATAGTAGGAGTGAAATGAGAGCATGGCCAGGGTCGTGTGGGCCCTTGATGATGCTGTTATGGATCCCTTTTATGGTAGGGAGATCAGTACCCATGATGGACTGACTGGTGTCCATTCACTCTTTGTAATCTCTTATGCTACTGGGTGTTCGAGTTACTGAACCAGACTGTGATGTAACCAGTCAATATGCTCTCTACCATACACCTGCAGAAGTTCGAGTGAGTATTTGTTGACATACCAAATCTCCTCAATCTTCGAAGGAAATAGATGCTTTGGTGGGCTTTCTGTATGATTGCATCAATGTGATGGGCAAAAATTAATTCACTTAATAATTCCCAGAATATCTTAATTTGAATCTATTGCTCACAAGTGGATGAATATTTCATGTTCAAATTGCTAGTGATGAGTTTTATTCTGCACAAATTCAAAATCAATTGGATTATAACTTTCAATAACAAATTGTAGTAAAGATTAAAATACTAAATGGTTTCCCTGATGTCATAACCTACATTTAGAATTTATTTCAGTGTTTGCCGTTTACTAAACTACTGAGGCTGAATTAATTATATGATGTAAAAATATTTTGTCTTTTCAAAGAAGGTTGTTCAGGTTTATCCAGATCATCCATTATGCTTTATTACTGCCCTGTAAAATGTTTATTTGCATTTGTTTTTCTTCTAAAATGCCTGTGTATCATTTCACGTTGTCACACAAAATTGTTCTGAAGGATGCCATCGCCCAGAAATTGATCCCAGTTCATCAACTTTAAAGTTGATGTAAGGTTATCATTGTTTTGGTTCTATTTACATTAGCATTACAGACTGGGAGAATTTCTTGAAACAAGCTCGTTGGATAATTGCGCCTCATGTCTCCTTTTATTTAGACTTTCATTTTCTAATGAAGTAATTGCAATACCCATTGAAGTATAAAGATAAACCCTTTGTTTATTTTCTTAATGGTTGGAGATGAAGCTCAATGGAAGAGAAAACAGCCTTCTTTTCAACCACTTTATGAGAGAGGCTTTGCTAGCCTAGCCAGCATTTACTGCCAATCCCTAATAGCCCATGAAAAGTTGATTGTGAGCTATCTTTCTTGAAGCATTGTAGTCATTCTGACAAAGGTACCCTCACAATGCTGTTATGGGAAAATATCTAGGGTTTATATTAGCAATGATGCAGGAATGATTATATATGTTGTTATTCAGAGGGAAACCTTCAGGTGGTGTTTCCTTAATAACTTTTGCTAGTTAGTTCATTTGTTGAGTTATTGTTAAGTGCACAGAGGTGCTGTGAAAAGCTTGCACTGCAACCCAAACATGAGTATGATAGATCCTCTTCAGTAACAGCACGCAGGGAATCGTCATATGCTGACACCATCATTGGGTGTTTTTAAAGTGGAGATTGATAGTTTCTGGATTAGTACGGGAGTCACCGGTTATGGGGAGAAAACAGGAGAATAGTTTGAGATGAAAGTATAGATCAGGCAGGACTGAATGGCAGAGTAGACTCCATGGGCCGAATGGCACAATTCTGCTTCTATGACATGAACTTATGAACATCTTTCAACTTCCATGTTTCTGCAAAGTCTGATCTTAGCTTAAGGATGTATGTAATATCTGAACTTCTCATTTTTAGGCTCCATCTGCTGATGGCACTGATTCAATAAGTGGCCCAATGAGCTGCCAGCTCTTTCTACCACCACTCCGTTCAGCTGTTTATAAGGTCATAAGTGATAGGAACAGATTTAGGCCATTCGGCCCATCACGTTTCCTCCGCCATTCAATCAGTTTGTGAGCCGTTTGCAGCCACCACCTTTCCCCTTCAATTTCCACCACCACTATCTAAGAGTCCTAGAGTGATACAGTGTGGAAACAGGCCCTTCAGCCCAACTTGCCCACACTGGCCAACATGTCCCAGCTACACTTGTCCCACCCACCTGCATTTGGACCATATCCCTCCAAATTTGTACTATCCATGTACCTATCAAACAAAATGTTGGGATAGTCCCTACCTCAACAACCTCCTCTGGCAGCTTGTTCCATTCACCCACCCATCTTGGTGGTAGATATTGCATGTTTGGGAGGTGCTGTTACAAGAGCCCAGGCAAATAACTACAGTGCATTTTGCAGATGTGGATACTTCACCCTCTTGTGTGGTGATGGTAGAGGGAATGAATTTAATTGATGAATGGAGTGCCAACCAAGTGGGCTGCTTTGTCCTGCAAGATGCTGAACTTGTAAAATATTGTAGGGGCTGCATTCATCCCGAGGAAGAATATGTTGGCCTCTAATCATTTATAACTTATTGGTAATTTAATTGAGGTTTTAAATGCAGATTTGCAAGGTTATGTTTCGGTAAGTTACTTTTGCTTTGAGATGGAACCATGCATTTTCATGGTCAGAATGTATCATTTGACTTCCTGATGACTGAGGCCCTCAAGGTTTGAACTTTTGGTGTTTCTTTTCATGCTTGAAGTCTGGATCCCAGTCAGCTAATACCACCTATTGAGGACCGTACAACTATCCTCAGGGATCTATTGCTGTGGCAAAGGAGGATATGGGAATGTCAGCAAATCCTGGATTGGGATTGACTAAGGGCTAAGACTAGTGTGGAGTATCTCCAAATATGAGGTAAGAGGTAGTTTCTAAAACATAGTTGTGCGTTTTTAGGGGCAGGACCTAAAAACCTAAAATTTTGCATCCCAATGTGAGCAATTAGTCAGCAAGGACAATGCAGCTGAATGCTCATCATATACGTAGACTGATGTCAATTTTAATCTGACAGTGTGTTCAGAGTTAAATTCTCGGTATGGAAATCATCCTAAGAGTTACAACCACTTCAGGCATCATCAAGCAGCCTGTTGCTTATCTCAGTTTTAGATGCTCTTTTTCCACACAGAGTTTAAATACTAAAGCGAGGACCACAAAAATCAAACAAAGAAGAAGTTTTATCTCTGTGGAAGAAAGCATTGTGTATAGTTTGCATGTCTAGATGTTGCTGCTATGGTCTGAAGAAAGGTCTCGACCTGAAACATCACCTATTCCTTCTCTCCAGAGATGCTGCCTGTCCCGCTGTTACTCCAGCTTTTTGTATCTATCTTCGGTTTAAACCAGCATCTGCAGTTCCTTCCTAGACATTTCTACTGCTACATTTATTCAGATTTATGCTATCTTTGCTGAGCTGACAGAAACGCTTAAACACACACACTTCAAGGTTCATGGATGCCACTCACCTTCTCTTCACAGGCTGTCAAGATTACTCTATACGATGAAGTCTCTGCCCTCTAGGCTGTCAATCACAAAGTGTTCCAGTCCGTAAAGGGTTCTGACCTTCTCTCTAGAATCTCAGAAGAAACTGCCAATCAACATCACCACCTCGGATGTACGTGGCCCAGTGACACTCAAGGAACATGGGAAAACCAAATGCATTGAATCCTTAAACGGCAAGATCAATCAAAACTGCAAGTCATATTTGATATCAGATTTTGTAAAAAAAAAAAGCCTCCCATGCTTTGAATAATTAAATCTGCAAGCCATCAGTAAGTAGATAGACCAAAACCTTACTCACGTGTTAAGGTGATTCTGGCAGGCAGCCCATCTGTCCACTGCTGAGAGCTTTGTGCTGACAAGATTCTTGGGTGATCTCAAGTTTTATTCTTTTACAGAACTCCTAAACTTAAGTGGTTGTGAAATACCATGGAATGCCTTAAGTGCATAAAAACACTACAAATGCATACATTTTCAACTGCTAGCTGTGTAAAATATTCATTAATATTTTTTTTAAATTACGCACATTTACAAACTTTCTGTTACCTTTTTTCCATGTTGATTTTTTATGCTCCTAATGGGAACTGCAGATGTAAATATTTCACATTGTTATCATACCTTGGCAGGCTGAAGGCAGTGCAATATCTCACCCAGCCACAACACTGATAGTTTTAAGCCAGCACCTCTCATTTTCAACAGGTAGCCACATTTTTTCCTGGTAATTTATGATTACAGATAGAGTGTATGACTTTAAAATGGGGCTGGGCAAATGTACCTGGATTATTGGCATCATTATCACTTGCTCTCTAGCACTGCTTCACTAGGCTTGGTGCATACCGCATTGGGAAGGTATTTAATAAAAATCTAAATGCAGAGTTATAATACAGCTTGAAACACAGAACCAACCCTCTTTGGGGATCAATTGTGAAGACGGAAATGCTGATTAATGTATTAATCAATTTGCATTTTGTATTATGTGAAAACACATCACTTATAAATAGTAACATTCCAGATAAGGCAATTGCTTGATCATCAAAATGTCTTACTGTAGGACAATTGTTCAAAATGTTCTGAAGTTCAAATGCAGGGATGTCAGAAAAGGTAGTAAAAGTCTATGTTACTGACCCTTTAAAAATGAGATGTGCAAGGTGCAGGTCCATGGAAGCCACCTGGCCTGGAATTATGCTAATTTATTGTGATGTCTGTAGAATAAATAATCATAAAATATTGAACAAAACAACATAGAATCAGATCCTTTGTCCGTCCATGTCTGCTCTACCATGATACCTAACTAGACTAATCTTATCTATAGGCATGCACTTGATCCATATACGGCTCAACAATGTGATAATATCCAGATGGCCCAATTTGTTAATGTTGGGTGAGGTTAAATTGTGTGCTGGGAAATTGTCTTAATTTAATGTTTCATTTAAAAGGCAATATCTTAACTGTCAAGCTCTCCCTTAGAGTTGGAATATCTACCCAGATTTATGTGCTTATGTCCTTGGAATTGGTCTTAAACTCATATCATCTATCTCAGAGGCACGTGTAGCAAGGATACCACCCATGGACTCAGAGCTGACGTATGTAGTACAACAATGTGGAATGAAAGCCAACAATTTCCCTGGCACTTCACAATGACTTTAGATTTGTGGCAAAAGCTCTGTTTATGTGAGCATATCAGATTTCCAACACTTATTTTGGAACGTTATGGTGGTGGAGGGGGGCCACATTTCTAGGCTCAAAGCTCAGAAAATAAATTGCAACCAGGGAATTCAGATCCCCGTTAAAGTCATTATGTGAGAAAATACAAAAGATATAATCTCATCAGTTAAAGTACTCTGGAGGCTGATGATGTAATTCTGAGTCTAATATAGGTAAAGTTGATGATGCAAAGACCAGGGATGGGGGGGCACAGATTGCAGCTTTGAGTGGGACACAGGTTGGGAGGTAAGAACAGTTCTACACAAAGAGTAGCAATGACCTGGAACTCGCTTCACGTGAGAATGGTGAAAACAGAGACAATATATAATTTCAAAGGGAAATTAGATAGGGCACTTGAGGGAAGTAAACTTGCAGAGTTATGGGGACGAATGGGACTAACTGGACGGCTGCACAGAGAGCTGACATGGACTAAAAAGGCTGTATGCACTCTGTCTGTGCTGTAATAACTCTAGGATACTATAAATCTCAATCAATTGCATTCCTATATTACACAACCTGACAAACTTATTGTGAAAGCACATTATTCATGAAGACAAAAAGCTCACCTTTTTCCCAACTTCAGAATTTACTTTTGATTTAATATACGATTATTAGGTCGACTAGGGTGTTTTTTTCCCCTCAGATTTTCATTTGGTACGTCACATTTTTGGAATGCATGGATAATCAAGACCACACAACTGAATTTCTAATAATGTCTGAATGAAAGACCAAATCCTACTTTAATCCGCTTTCCAATATTCAGTTTATAAATTGGAATTTTAGTTAATGCTCTGTATGTCAACAGTGAATTAAGCTCTGAAACATTGTGTGTGTTTACTTCCCCAACAGATCTGAGCGAGTATGAATTTCCAACCTAAAAATATTTGGTATCATCAACTCTGCGCTAATCAATCCTCAGTTTTTACCCTATTTATAATGGATTCAATTTAGAATGATATATATACCCCGTTGACTGAAATTCCATATCTATAAAAGTAAAGCAAATTTTGCATTCAAGAAGTAAAAATATCGAACATCAAGAAGAAATGAAATCTGGAAATTACAAAGTTCATAAACTCTGTACTTAACAAATCTCCATCAAGCAATATTGCTGAAAAAGGCATGGATCTTATGTATTTCTATGTTTTATGTTCTATGTAGATTACAGTCCATGTGTGCTTTCTATATTTTTAACTGATTTAAAAAAGAGGCATCTGCCAATTTGCAGAAAAAGTAAAGGGAGATTTTTTTCTGAAGGGAGAGTTTGTTTCTCATGTCATAGAGAGACTTACTGAAATTGGAAAAGTGATTGCAGCTATCTTTGGGGAAGATAGAGGTGCATTCCACAGCAAGTACCAATCACATGAAATGGCAGGGTGGGATATACAGCCATGCGTTGCTATGAATAAGATGAATTACCAAATTTAGATTCATAGTTCTACAGCTTGGAAACAGGCCATTCAACCCTCTAAGTATATGTCAACCAACAAGTATTCATTATGCTGACCCACATGTTCATTCCCTTCAGTTTCTACTATTCATCCACACTTTAGTGTAATATGCAGTGGCCAATTAACCACCCCACCCACAGATAATGGGATATGGGAATAAACTAGAGAATTGAGGAAAAGCCAGGAATAGTGGATAAGGGGTGAAGAAGGTGTGATTACCCTATTCTAAAACTTGATATCAATGTCAATAATTCCCATCGGGCCAAGCAGTGCCTGAGTGGCAAACATGAAGTACTCCATCATATGATCTGACACTAGCAGAGACCTCCCTTAATTCGCTTTTGTAAATTGCTCCTGATGTGTAGGATAGAACTAGTGGGTGGGTGATCAATTCTTGTATATGGATGATCTATGGTCGGCCAGGAATTGGTGAACCAAAGGGCCTGTTGCCACACTATATATCTCTAAATTTAACAACTTAACGTAACCTATTTATGTGATATTGCTGGGCCTTCTATAAATCATGTATCTCCAAAATAATATGAGGCAGTAAGCCTGATGACAAACTTCTGATCTTGGTTCTGCTGCAGGAAAAAACAAGTACTAGAAATTAATAGTAAGATTAAACGAGAACTTACCAGTTCGAAGTTTGATCGTTATTTTATGAGGAGTACGTTGAGGGAATACGTGAAGAAACCCGCCATGACGCATTCGTGTCATTCTTCAAAGCAGCGGTGTGAAATCACAGATAACTGTAATGACTAAACATAGTAAGATTAGAGAAGAAGATACCAGTTGAGTATATGATCAAGGGTGGGAGCGGAGGGCACATATTCCCTCAACGTACTCCTCATAAAATAACGATCAAACTTTGAACTGGTAAGTTCTCGTTTAATCTTACTATTTTACTTCGGAGTCACGCGAGTGACTACGTGAAGATTTTAAAGCTCTGTGATTTCATGCCGTGGAAACTAGTCCATGCATCACATCTGCCTTGATGATTATGGGAAGAATAGTGTTAACATTATTAGACATGAATTCAACGTTGAAATCAACGGTAAATTTATTAACACCAAATTATAGCCCCTATTTATGGGGTAAAATTATATTACAGAACTTAAAATTGTTTCTGCAAACATTCCAGGTTTAATTACTGGTTTGTGATAAAATCGTTGGAAAGTTTTCTCCGTTGACCATCCTGCTGTCTTGAGGATTTGGTCCATCGGAACATCCAACTGCATAGCTGCCGATGTAGCTGCAGCCCTGGTGGAGTGAGATTTAAAAATGTTAGTATCCACTCCAGCCCAGCCTTTATTAGGACCTGTTTCAGCCATCTCGAGATGGTCTGGACTGTCACTTTTTTGTGTGGTTGTTTGTGGCTGATTAAAAGTGCCATTTCTTTCCATCTGATGATTTTTGTATACTCCATATATAATAGTAAGTGTCTTACTATACAGAGACGATCATCTGTCGGGTAGGCCCTAAATGCTATTTTTAGGCCTGCTGACCACTGTCTGTTCTGCTTGACTAATTCATTGATGTGAAAAGTTAAGTTTCCAGATGAAGAAGTCATGTTGTCCAGTCTTAATTTATGTAGCGACTGTACCCTTTGTGCCGTGACCAAAGCCATCAGCATGACTGTTTTCAGTGTCAGTTTCTGTAGGGACAGAGCTGTAGCTGGAGGCCAGTTCCTTAGCATGGTCAGTACAATGCTCACATCCCATATTTGGGAGTACCTGGTTCTTGGCGGATTGACATTAAAAATTCCCCTCATAAGTTTAGTTACCAGGGGGTGTGTCCCAACAGAATGCTGCTCTGTTCCTTGCCATAGGTATGTTGACAGAGCACTTCTGGCGCAGTTGATGGCACTATAACTGAGCCCCTCATCATAATGGAGACCTGCCAGGAATTCCAGAACAGACGGGATGTTCATTGATCTGTGGTTGATGTTGTTGTTGTGACAGTACATTTCCCATTTCCTGATGTACACCAGGTACTGTTTTTTGGTGGACTGTCTGTGGGCCGCTGAAATAATGTCCACTGTTCGGTCCGTTAGTCCCAGATGCAGTAGAGGTGCTTTTAAACTCTACAAATTAATAAGTTCATATGGTTATGACATGGGTGGCTTTCCCTTGTTACGAGATGAACCAGGAAATTTGGTCTATTCCGGATGGTGATGCATGGTTCTAATACTATGTCGAGTATCACAGGGAACCATGGTTGAGTAGGCCAATCGGGTACTACCAAAATACCAGACGCAGAGTCTTGCTGTATTTTCCTTAATACCCGTTGATGAGGCAGAAAGGAGGGAATGCATAAATAAACAATCTCCCCCAATGCAGCGAAAATACATCTGTCGCCGCTGCCCCAGGGTCTGGTTCCCATGAAACATAGTTTGATAACTGGTGATTAAGCCTGGATGCGAATAGATCGATATCTGGTGTTCCATACCATGCTGCAATATCAGCAAATACTTTTTTATCCAACATCCATTCGGTGTTTTCATTAAATTTGCGTGACCTGGTAGGTAGGTAGCTGATATCCAAATATTTTTCTGGATACACCATTGCCAAATTGTGTTGGCCAGATTGTCACATGATGTCGATTTGTTTCCACCCATGTGGTTGATATATGCTACCACGGTGGTATTGTCAATTTGTAGTCTAACATGCTAGTGATATAACCCAGGACAATATGACTTAAGGCCATGGAATGTACCCAACATTTCCAGGTAGTTTATGCCCAGTGTAGATCTGGCCGGTGCGGGGGCGAAGTCAGGCACAGCTGTTCCCATTACGGGCGATTCGTGTGCCGTTGGCCGCTGTTGGCTGCCCGCAACTCCGCGGTCCTCCCCCGCCAGCTTTGCCGCAGCCTTCTTATTTTTCTTTGTCCTGTCCATTGGCTCCACCTGTAACACAGTAAGTGGAACAAAAAAGAACGCAGAGTATTTCTTACCTGCAGTTCCTGGCTTTTAATTTCTGCCGCTGAGGGGGAACGTCGTTCCACCTGCATGACTGTTTCGCAATGCGTGTAGCGATATGACACGCATGCGTCCTGGCGGGGTTCTTCACGTAGTCACTCACGTGACTCCGAAGTAAAATTTGTAGTTGATGGTGTAAATCAGAGAATATAGGTTTTACAAGCCATTCTCTGCCTCCAAAATTCAGTAGTGCTCAAATGATCCCTGGAATAGTTTCAATTGACTTGGTTATAATTATGATCCAAAACCACATTCACATTTAACGTTGAAATATTTATTCCGTGTGAATACAATCCAGATCTTTGTGTTAAATAGGAAGTGATTGCCTTAGCAGTGCATTTTGGCCCTTCAGAAATTATAAGTGGCAAATCATAGGCAAAAAGAGTCTCGTAGCACAGAGAATTACAAATCTTCCAACTGCAACTTAGAGGGATTGCCCATTACATTCTTCCTAGCAATTCATTTCAAAAGTTACTGCATGATAGGAATAAATAGACGCACAGAGTCTCTTGCCCAGAGCAGGGGAATCTAAAACCAGAGGACATAGGTTTAAGGTGAGAGGGGGGAATGATTTAATAGGAAACAGAGGGGTAATTTTTTCACACAAAGGTTGGTAGGTGTATGAAATGAGCGTCTGGACAACGTAGTTGAGGCAGGTAGTATCGCAATGTTTAAGAAACATTTAGATAGGTACATGGATAGGACAGGTTTGGAGGGATGTGGGCCAAATGTCGGCAGGTGGGACTAGTGTAGATGGAACATGGTGGTCGGTATGGGGAAGTTGGGCCAAAGGGCCTGTTTCCACATTGTATCACTATGACTCTATGTGTGATCATATTTTAATATTAAAAACTTAATTTTTACATTTTTAAAAGTTATGCATAAATATAGATCAGTGTAGAAAAGTAAAACATAACATCCAGGATACATTCTCCGTAACATGTAGAATATTTTTGTTAATTTAGGGAAATTAAGGATCTAATACAAATTTAAAAAAAAAATTAAGATGTCATTATTTCAACTCCAGCTCCATTGTTATTATAATAAGATGAATATTTACATATTTTTGCAAATATTGGTCATGCTATTTATGTTTTCTTTTTTAGAATTAGAATTATAATTACCTTTATTGTCATTCAGACCTTACGGTCTGAACGAAATTTCGTGCCTGCAGTCATACATACAATAATACAATAATAAACAACAATAAACACAAATTAACATCCACCACAGTGAGTCCTCCAAGCACCTCCTCACTGTGGTGGAGGCAAAAATCTTAGGGCTGCAGTCTCTTCCCTCCTCTTCTCCCTCTGCGCTGAGGCGATACCCCACCGGGCGATGGCACAAACAGTCCCGCGGCTCACCGAACCCCGCAAACGTGCCGGCTCAAACACCGCGGCCCAGGGTGGTCGAAGCTGCCGCCCTCCAGTCCAGCGGACGCAGCCGCTGGCCCGCGGCTGAACCCCGGACTCAGGTCACCGCCGCCAGAATGCCGTCCCAGCCACCGGAGCACCGTTCCAGTCCCTAGCCGGATCGCCCTTACGTGAGTGCCGTTCCTCCCTCGAGCTGGGCCGCTCCGATGGGAGCGCCGTACCTCCCTCGAGCTGGGCCGTTCTGACGGGAGCGCCGTACCTCCCTCGAGCTGGGTCGCCCCGACGGGAGCGCCATTCCACCCTCGAGCTGGGCCGCTCCGACGGGAGCGCCGTACCTCCCTCGAGCTGGGCTGCTCTGGCGGGAGCGCCGTACCTCCCTCGAGCTGGGTCGCCCCGACGGGAGCGCCATTCCACCCTCGGGCTGGGCCGCCCCGACGGGAGCGCCATTCCACCCTCGGGCTGGGCCGCCCCGACGGGAGCGCCACAGCCCCTCACGGGAGAGTCTCAGTCCCGCGCCAGGCCGCCCTCACGGGAGCGTCACAGCCCCTCACGGGAGCGCCGTTCCAGCCCCGAGCCGGACCGCCCTCACGGGAGCGAGCCCAGGGCAAGTCCTGACTGGTTCTGCCTCCGGAGTCTCGAGGTCACCAGCTCCGCCATTAGGCCTCAGCGCAGACGGAGGCAGAGAAGGGGGATATACGACAAAATGTCGCATTCCCCCGAAGGGAGAGACAGCAAGCCCCGTTTCAACCCCCCACCCCCCCCCCCCCCCCACATAAACACAACCTAAAATCCAAAAACTTAACTAGACAAACGAAAAAAAACAACACAAAAAAGTAAAAACAAACGGACTGCAGGTGAGCCGCTGCTGCCAGGGCAGCGCCGCCACTTCCGGACAGTAGATCAATTGTATTATTGACTATTTCAGCCTTTTTATCTTCTATGAAACCGCAAACATTAACATATGACGTACTTTATTCATTTTCATTGAAATGGTTGATTTGAATAATAGTTTATCAATTAGGACTCCCAGTCAAAAGTTACAATGGTGCATTATATACCATCTGGATTTCAAGTGCTTTTACTTAACTGCCACGTAGCTGAATAACATTCCTTAAGAAATAAAAGACGCTAATTGTTTTTATCAACTTGGTTCAATTGAAGACTCATTAGATGGAGCACAAACACAACTTGACAGTCAACTACAAATACGAATGGTTTAGTTAGAGACTCAGTATAAAATTAGTTTGAGAATTAATGGCAAATACAATGCATTCAGTCTGATGTGTAGAAGAAGTTACAACCAACACAGGCTGCAAATCAAAAGCAAAAAGAAGCCCATCTGGCTGAAATCTAGAAACAAATAGAACAAATCTACAAATTCCAGGCTATAACTCCTTAGTGAGTACAACACATCCACATTGATACTTAATATAACTAACTCATTATGAATTAGCTTTGAATAGAATGAATCCCATAAACTCAAGCCACAGTTCCAAATAAACATAAACTTGGATAACTAATGGAGCAGAGAGAAACCACAATGAATGTCTAATTAGATTAATGTAATTTATATATTATCTTCTCATATGCAACCCCTTAAGATTGAGGATGACTTGCTTTGACTCTTTTAAGATGAATGATAAAGCTGGCATGTGAACTGCACACCAGTTAGAAGAATACTTAGATGTTTATAGGTGGATAGAGATAGTTAGCCTGGAAGTTTCATTTGCATGAATTAGGACATTATCGCTATATAACATTAAGCTTTATGGGAAGATGTTAGCTCCTTATGTTTCTATTTGAAGGTGATTTTCTTAGCTGGCTAGTGGGCTGGTTGGACTAACCATCAGTTCAGCAATGCTTTCAATACCCAATTAAAATACTTATTTCTCCTTTAAAGAAGATATCATTGACTGCTATGAACTGCAAAAGAAATACAATTTTTTTCCTGTGACTGTTCATTTTGACAATACCACAAAGGTGCTGCTTCTTTTTATCTATTAATGGGAAGGGAATTCCAGGGTATTGAGCCTGTAATATATTTCCACGTGTAGGAAGGAACTGCAGATGCTGGTTTAAACCGAAGATAGGCACAAAATGCTGGAGTAACTCAGCGGGAGAGGCAGCATGTCTGGAGAGAAGGAATGGGTGACATTTGGGTCGAGACCCCTCTTCAGACTTGAAGACTCCAGACGATGATGGAGTGAGATTTGGATCTTGGCCAAACCCTCAAGGTAGGAGATATGGGCACATCACCACATGACTTGAAGGGCACTTGTAACTGGTAGTGCTCCCATGCACCAACCACTCTTGGCCAACACGGTGGTTGGTAGAGCTTTGTAGGTTTTTGAAATGCCGTCCAAGGCTTGTGACAGCTGTCTTGCTGCACTATTTAAGTGCCCTTAGAATGTGTTGCATTTGTGATCCGTATAAGTAATTTAGCAATGTCCACTTTAACCTATCCTAAAAACTGACACAGGCATAATGTTATACGAGAATTTTCCCGAACAGTCTGTGACCCATAGCGCTGTGGCCATAGCGCTATATTTAAACCCCATAGCGCTGCAGCCAGTAACACTATACTGCATTTAGAACCCATAGCGCTGCAGCTGACAGCTCTTTGCTTAAATTCCTATGCGTTAAACCGAAAGTGCTCTGTTTAAACCTTTGTACGCCAAACCGGCAGCGATATGTGTATTACCTTTACACGCTGTCTGTAGTGCTGTGTGTATTGATTTGCATGCCAAGTCTGTAGTGCTGTGTAATGCTTTACGTGCCAGTCTGCGGCTCATAGCGATTTGTTCCCAACGGGGGGTGGGGCTTGCTGGGATGCAGTCCCCTGCCATTGGTTATAGTTTGAATTTGGGAGCAGCGCCATTGCGACAAGTGATCCCCGTACAGGACTGGTCCCACCAGCATGCGCCTGCATGCGGCGAGCGCGACCAAACCGGAAGCGGGGGCCACGCGGAGATCGAGTGAGTGACGTGAAGTTCGAGCGAAGTCCGTGGGAAGTTCGCGCGTGACGTACGGCGTCAAGATGCTGCGTACGGCGTCGAGACGTTGCGCACGCCCGTCAAGGCGGTGCGTACGGCGTCGAGGCGGCTGCGGGCCGGCAGGCCGTTGCAGCGTGGAATTTTTTAACACGGTCAATTTTTCGGAGCCCCGCGCGATGTCGGGACCAGCACCGCACAACTCCATACGGCTCCGGCGATCGAAGTGGGACCGGCCCCACGAGGCCGTACGGCTCAAGCGACCACGTTAGGTCGCGCTTGCCGCATGGAGTCGCATGCTCGTGGGACAAGCCCTTTAGAGTTGTATTAATTACATTGGAGTACAATTGCCATGTAAGATTAGTATTGGTGGGACTGTGTTCTCTGACTGGCTTTAGGATGGTCTGTGAATTGGAGGGAAACCTACAGTTAATGTTGACTTTATGCACCTGAAGTTAGGATAGGCAGCTTTACCCTCCTCTCTCTGAGGTAGCTTGACCACTCATCAGCTGAATTAAGGCTAGAAAGTCATTCAATCTATTAATACCCAGAGAGATGGAATCCTGTGTGCAAATCTTGCAGAAAAGTAACTTACCAGGGGTGTATTCCCCAAACAATTATCATCTGGATCTTGGCACTTTAGTATGTATTTCACCCAAATACATACAGCGTGGGGAGTTGGATCTGTTTCCTCATTGTACAACTCTATAACTTTATCTTCCCACTATCAGACACATAACATATGACACAAGAAGTCGTGTACTGATTGACAAAAATTGGATCATTTGGCTACAACCTACAATCATTATTGAATATTCACAGAACAAACTTGGAGCAATTAGTTTATTAGGAGAAAATCAAAAACTGCAGATGCTGGAAATCTGAAATAAAATCAGAAAATACAAAAATAAATCTGTGGAAAGAGAGTCATACCTGAGATTTCAGGTTGGAAACATTTCTATTTTCCATAGTTGCTTCCTAACCTGTTGAGGTCTTTCAACATTTTATTTTATATGTTGAGATCACCCACTGAGGTTTCACTTAAAGGAGCCCACTCTGACACTAATGTCCTGCACACAACACCTGCCGGCTCTGGAATCTCAGGCCTGGTTGTTCCATCTCTGATCACATCAGAGCTACATGTTGCAACTTCTGCCTCATTGACAATCCTAGCCTTCACAAAGGTATTCATAAGTTCATAAGTTCATAAGTGATAGGAGTAGAATTAGGCCCATTAAGTCTACTCTGCCATTCACTCATGGCTGATCTATCTTTCCCTCCCAATCCAATTCTCCTGCCTTCCCCCCATAACCCTGGACACCTGTATTAATCAAGAATCTATCAATCTCTGCCTTAAAAATATCCATGACAGTCTCCTCAGCCTTATGTGGCAATGAATTCTATAGATTCACCACCCTCGCACTAAAGACATTCTTCCTCATATCCTTCCTAAAGGTATGTCCTTTTATTCTGAGGTTATGGTTTCTGGTCCTAGACTCTCCTACTGGTGGAAACATTCTCTCCACATCCACTCTATCCAGGACTTTCACTATGTGGTAAGTTTCAATGACGTCCCCCTCATCCTTTTCAACTCCAGTGAGTACAGGTCCATGGCCATCAAATGCTGTGGGGCTAATCATGGGGCAGGACTCAATAGGAGTAGGTGACTACCTAAGGATTTTGCAAACAAACGGAAGATAACTGTTGTCTGTGTAGGAAGGAACTATCTTCAGTTTAAACCAGATGCTGGTTTAAACTGAAGATAGACACAAAAAGCTGGAGTAATGCAACATGACAGGCAGCATCTCTGGAGAGAAAAATGGGTGATATTCGGGTCGAGACCTGAGTTACTCCATCTTTTTGTGTCTATCTTAGATAACAGTTGGCTGCGCCCTGCATTTCGCCTCACCTCCACGGCCACCTTTTATGCAGTTGTTCTGTGGCTGCAATATAATGAGTTCCGTTAGAATCAACCATTTATTAATGTCCAACGTGACAAGAAGTTGAGAACATTTCATATGCATCCTATTGTGAATGGAGCAGCTCCCCTTCTAGGACAGGATTCAGGATGTAAACAATTGTTTTGTTGTTTTAACTTGGTTTTTGGCCAACATCACAATATTTTCTCATGGACCCAATTAAGCATTCGTGCTACACAGAGCACTAGTTCTCTGCAGCAAACAAGATTGATATCCAATATCCAGACACACACCCACCCTTGTTGATTACCCTTTAATGTCTGTAGGTTGCACAGTGAGTAAAGCGCATCCACCAATCTTATAACAAAAGCCTGATCACAGGGATTATCACATTTCTTCATACGGCTCCTAACAAAATTAAAGCACTACTACCAAGCAACTGTAAGTGTATTTACAGTTAATTAGCAATAATCTGTTTGGCCTCACAAAGCATAGTTATTCTCCATTAAGGTGGAAGAACTTCCATCACGAATGAAATGAGGAAGAGCCTGAAGTCATATTTAAAAATAAAGAAATAAGATTTAGGAACAAGTGAGAAACAATTTGAATCTATTAAATATTTAGGCAATCTGATGTTTTATGGAGAGCCTCTCCTGAAATCTTGCCACATAGTAACTGACCTTCAGGCATGAATTTAATTTTTAAAAGCTAGATGAGGCAAACCAGTAGGATGTGGTAATGGGCTTTCCAGCCGTTATTGTCCATTGGGTTTTATTTACAGACAGAAATGAATAAGACTGCAGTTTTCTTGTTAAGTACTATAAAAGTATAGCTCAAGAAAGTGGTACTTAAATATGTATGGGAGGGAGGGTTCTATAAGTGGAAAATCAGACCCCAACTCCAATTTGAAACATCAGTTTGTTACATCAAGTAAAAATGATCAAAATCCCAAAAGAGAATTTAAGGATCTATTTAATGACATTGCCGTTGCCATTTAATGACATTGGCATATCTTAACTACTGATAATGCATATCTAAATTATTGACAAATCAATAACAATGTTACATAATTTGTGATTTGAGGGATGAGCTACAGATGTTCATCACTTCTCTCGAGCCATAAGAGTCTGATAATGGAAAATGGTGAGGTTTGCTCAGACCCATCCATATTGCTCATTCACTTGTCATAGCCTGGATTAAAGGGTTTCAGCATATAGGTAGAGGTTGGATAGACTTGGATTGTTATTTCTGGAACGTCAGAGGTTGAGGGGCGACTTGATGAGGGGCATAGATAGAATAGAGAGTCAGAACCTTTTTTCCAGGATGGAAATGTCCAACACTACAGGGCATATAGCACTATCAGGTGAGAGGGGGGAAATATAATGGAAATGTGCGGGGCAAGTTTTTCACACAGATAGTGAAGGGGACCTGGAACGCATTGTTCATGGAGGCAGATATGATAATGGTGTTTAAGAATCTTTAAGACAGGCACATGGATATGCGGGGAATGGAGATATCTGGATCACTTGCCTGATGAGATCAGTTCAGATAGGGATCATGTTTGGCACAAACATTGTGGACCAAAGGGCCCATTCCTGTGCTGTATTGTTCTATGTTTTATGTTCATATGCAATCTGGGAACCTGGCTGTTGCAAACAGGCACATAATCTCTACGATACTGTATATGTAGGACTAGATGGTATTGTTAAAGAATCTGCTGCTCGTTCTCAGAAAACGGTTAACAGAATTGAAAATGTTTTAAATTGGATTTGAAGGAACAGCAAGGTTATACAACTGACGTGTATCCCCTCAACCGTTTCTTGTTCTTTCGTGCACTGCATCTCACCTCGCCATCCCCATCTCTCTCAGGGCAGAACAGGAGCATAGATCCACTGCAACCCACTGAGACAGATTTAGCAATTCTGTCATCAACTCATACACTGTCAAAATCTTACACATGCACTTCCAAGTTTTAATGCCCTGTTTAAAGTGGGAGAGCATCATCTACATTAAAGTGGCAGTCAGTTAGGAGACCCTCAACACTTTGATTTAGTTGATCGTTTTCTGAGACCTCTGTAAAGCTCCTAAATTGGTTGTAACTGCAAAATATGAACATAACCACACAGACATGTATAACATTGAAATTATTAAAAGTAGCAATGTTACAACATTTTGAGATTTAAAAAATCAAGTCTGTAATTTATCCCATCAGATAAAGCATAAAAGAAGTTTAATTTGACACCTAATTCACTTTCATATCTTCAGTATTATAAAAGTTATGGCCATTTTCATACTCGGAAATTAGCATCTTGTTCCCTATTGCTTTTCCATTGACTTAACACAAAAGCTGTGATCGAGGACAGTCAAAAGACCATAACTTTCTTAAAAATTAAGAGAACTGAAAGAAATGTTCAGTTATTGTAGATTGAAGCATTCTGAAACAAATATGAAAATCTTACTTAGATGACATGAAATTAAAGCATATAATTAGTTAGTCACCTAATTGTAGCTAATTACAAAATTCAATTACTAGATCTAAACATCTATCAATTTCTTAAGAATAGATTAACATTTTTAAATAGCCTAAGTGTCCAAATAACATTCACACAAGAATTCACAATATAACATAATTTTGAAATCTCTTTATCATGGATTTATAGGCCAAATGGAAGGAATTTAATGTTTAATATCTGTAAATTAATGGCCATTTAAATCATCTTGCGAGTGGGTTTTTCTGGAACGCAATCATTTGGAACGTTGCGGTTTGCGGTGAATTTATACCCCATATTGGCAGGAAAAATACTGCCGGTTCGTATGGGTCCTAAATCACCATTTCGCAACTTAAAATGTGAATTAAAGGTATTTTAAGGAGCACTTTTATACATAAAATAAACGGCTTTAGTTTACCTGTCCCGTACCTGAAATCCGTACCCGTTGTCGGCGTTGACGGCTTTAGAAGCTGATTTTAAAATTACTCCAGCACTGAACTTGTCGGGCGATTTAAAAATAAAATACACAGAATGCCCGTCGGAACAATTCTTCAGCAAAAGCTTGCACTCCAACCAAATATATTCCAGGACAAGGTAGGAAAAAACTGCGTTTTAACCCCGCCCCCCCCTCAAAGGCGCCAAAATCGCGCACACGGCCAGTGGCAGAATTACAGCGCCGCTGAAGATAAGTATTGTAACATACCTATTAAAGGCCAACTAAGATTCTTTAGTTTGGCCATTTCCAGCATGGAACTTAGGGTTTACAAAACCAGCTAGAACAAAAAAAGTTATCTTTTGGCTGGCAGCCATTAAAATCTGATTTAAAAAAAAATAGGAAAGCATTATTTGTTAAAGGGATTAATTGTTCTGCAAGTCTGGATGAAATCACAGTGTGCTCAGTCCTGTGGAGAAATGTTCAGTTGTGCTTTTGGGACTTTTAGTTTGTTTACTTCTAACCATCTGCTTCTGAGAATCAGGGTGAGTATTAAGGTTTAAGTTTTACATGTTGGAGACTAAACAGTTCCTATTTGTCATGCTCTGGTTTGCCAGACAACATTCGTCCCATTGGGAGATCTATTGTTGCAATTTGCCAGATATAAAGTAAAATGAAACAAAAACAACTTGTGAGTATATTTTGTGTGAATGTTTTTTTTTTAAATGTCCAGATAAACGGTCAAGACAATAGATTTGAGGGAGAATGAAAATCAAATATAAAGGAAATAAAGCAACAGAGCTAGAAATATGGAGAAAGGGGGAGTCAAACTGAAACAGAGTGTGTAATGAGACAATGTGACTATTCAAGGGAGAGGGTTAGTGAGTAGCATTTGGAGAATAGAACCCAGTCAGAAAGCAGTGGATGTGACATTGATGAAGGACTCCTTCACTCTTTTTGTTTGCTCCTTTTCCCAAACTATTAAGTCAGACAAGCAGCCCTTTTGAGAGGCCTTTGGCGGCAAAGTATAATAATTTCTCCAACCCCACCTCCTGCACACCCATTCAAATGCTGTCCATCTGCCTCTGGCAGATTTAGTCTCTTACTGAGAATTGTAATGGTTGGGATTCTATTACTGGGTTGATAAGGAGCACTATTTGATGGGGTGATAAGCGAACTTTGTCAATGTTGTGATCTGTGTCTTTCTACCAGGGAGCATGATTTCTAGGCTTCAGTATGCTGTGGAAAATATCATCCACAACACAGAGCTCTAGACGGAATGAGAAAAACAAAGGTCACAGCGGGGCCTCCATCATTGTAGTCCAGCTGCTTTGTTTTTAGGGCAGGCGTGACAGAATGCAATGTACTGCCCAGAAAGAGACAGTAACAGATGTACCATTCTTCATTGACAAAATCAACACGCCCCTTATGTCACATACCTAGAAATTAGATTGAAGATTATTTTCGGTGCGTTACAGCTACATCTAGTCAGATGCTCAAAAAAAATTGTGAGGTTGTTCGAAAACAAGTGTTTGGAATTGCCTGGAAAGATATGCTAAAACACAACTTTGCAGTTGCTGATGGGGCAAAGCTAAATTCAATGCAGCTGCTGCATAGAAATCAGGGAAGGATAGCAACCGTTAAAGACACAATCATCCAGTCAGGTGGTGGCAGCGATACAGTCTATAGTTGCCAAAGGAGAGTCAGACACCTTGGGTGGAAGAGATAGAGAAAGAGAAGGAGAAGGAGAAGGAGAAGGAGAAGGAGAAGGAGAAGGAGAAGGAGAAGGAGAAGGAGAAGGAGAAGGAGAAGGAGAAGGAGAAGGAGAAGGAGAAGGCAGGGATAGATGGATTCTTGATTAGTACGGGTGTCAGAGGTTATGGGGAGAAGGCAGGAGAATGGGTTTATGAGGAAGAGATAGATAAGCCAATTGAATTGAATGGCGGAGTAGATTTGATGGGCCAAATAGCCTACTCCTACTCCTATCCCCTATGACCTTTAGAGAATGAGAAAGGGAGACAGAAAAAGAAGGAGCAAGGAGAAGAAAGACAGTCTGACATACAGACAGATAGAGGCAGTTAGAGACGGATTTACAGTGACAGAAAGAGACAGAGTGCGAAGAATAGCTCCGCATTTGTACAGAGCCTGTCACCAAGACATATATTAGTAAGATTAAACGAGAACTTACCAGTTTGAAGTTTGATCTGTATTTTACGAGGAGTCACGTGAGTGATTCCGTGAAGAACCCGCTCAGCACGCATGCGCGGCATACTTCAAAGCAGCGGTGTGGAATCACAGATAGACACAGTTATTGAAGTAAACATAGTAAAGACAAGGAGACATCAGTTTATCAGTTTGACCCATATTATTGAGGGTGGGAGCGGAGGGCACGTAATCCCTCATCGTAACTCCTCATAATATACTGATCAAACTTCAAACTGGTTAGTTCTCGTTTAATCTTACTATTTTACTTCGGAGTCACGTGAGTGATTCCGTGAAGACTTCAAAGCTCTGTGATTTCAACCCGTGTAACAGTTATTACTTCACGCACTGCCGAAGTCTTTGAGGGAGGAAGTGGGTTATCGTAATCAACCAATGAATCTGTTTGTAGAAAAACACAATGGTATTTTTTAACAATAACGACAAAGAAATTAAATTGCTCCCCCGGGCTTAAATTAAATATTTGCAGTCCGTAAAATCTTTACTGCAAATAAAACAGGTTTTGCCAACGGCTTATTATAACATTTCTGAACGGTCTTTATCCCGACCATCCTGCTGTAGCCAGGATGTGGTCTATAGGCACGTCCATTCTTTTGGCCGTCGACGTGGATGCTGCCCTGGTGGAATGAAATGTGTACATGTTAGTGTTTATCCCAGCAGTTTTTAGCACCTGCTTGAGCCATCTCGCAATGGTTTGGCTCGTCACCCGACCATAAGGTTTTTTATGACTGACCCACAAGGCTTTTCATCTCCCTCGAATATTTTGGTTGTGTCTATGTAGGATAGTAGGTGGGTCATGGCACATAACCGTGGTTCTGGCGGGTAAGCCCGGAATTCCACGACTGGATTAGGTGTTCCTGGTCTGCTCTGTTTGATCAGTCCCTGGATAACGACGGAGATCTGGTCTGGAGCTGTGAGCATGCTGTCCAGTCGCAATAGGTGTAGTGACTGGACCCTCTGTGCAGATACAAGTGCCATCAACATGAATGTTTTGAGCATAGATTGTTCCAGGTTGAGGGATCTGGCTGGTGGCCATCCCCTGAGGTATGTCAGGACCACACTGACATCCCATGTATGGGTGTCCTGGAGCTGGTTTTAAATAGACAGGCAGGGCACTTCTAGCTGTGTTAATGGCTCTGTAGCTGAGTCCTTCATCGTGGTGAAGGTTCGCCAGGAATTCCAGTACGTTGGTAACTGTAGCGGTTGAGTAGGTGGTCCCATTTCTTGATACTGGACAAGTGCTGTTTTTTAGTGGATGTTCGGAGGGATGCTGACATGGTGTCGACGGTTTGTTCTGATAATCCCAGTCCCAGAAGTGGTTTGTGCAGAATCTGCAACCCAGGAGTTTGATTTTTTTCCATGGCACGGGTGGCTTGTGCCTGACACTGGGTGTTAATAACTCTGGGTCACTGGGGAATACCATCGGAGTTTCAACAACCATGTCATGGAGTTTTGGGAACCATGGCTGCGTAGGCCAGTCGGGTACTATCAAAATACATGAAGCAGAGTCCATTTGTATTGTGCGTAGTCCCCAACTGATGAGGCAGAAGGGAGGAAATGCATAGAAGAAGAATTTTCCCAATCCAGCGCGAACGCATCTACCACTGCTGCCTCAGGGTCTGGTTCCCAAGCGACATACATAGCTACCTGGTGATTTAGCGTTGATGCAAATAAATCGATACCTGGCGTGCCATATTGCTTGATAACTTTTTGCAAATTTTTTGGGGTTTAACATCCATTTGATGTTGTCATTAAATTTACGTGACCTGGTGTCTGCCACTCTATTTAGCTTACCTGGCAGGTAAATTACTGATAGCCAAATATGTCTTTCGACACACCATTGCCAAATTGTGTTGACCAACTTGTCGCATGATACCGATTTTATGCCGCCCATATGGTTAATGTAGGCCACCACCATAGTATTATCTATTTGTAACCGTGATGCATATTTGTGCATGTGCTTTTAAACCATAAAAGTCACCCAACATCTGTAGATAATTAATGCCCAGTGTAAGTGGTAACGATGACTCTGGGTTAGTCCATCTACTACTTGTTAGTGATGATAATAGGTTGAAATTATGCCAAAAGTTTTTATGCCCACCACTGTAGTTATGATATTGCTTCAGTGGGTAACTTCATGACACGATCATAATGACCTGTATGTCGTTTTGGTGCCTGTACCTTTGCTCTTTGTAAGTTTTGACAGTGCAAAGGTCCGAATTGTGTAGCCGGAAATGCTGCTACCATTTTCCCAATTACTCTGTTACTTGTCGAATAGTTGGGAGTACGTGGACCATTAAATTGTTGCATGATTGTGCCAATTCAACTGTTTTGTCTCTTGGCAATGTTACAGTCACGTAGACTGAATTAATTGTGAAGCCCAAGTAGTCCATGATTGTGGATGGCTTCTACTTAGATTTATCTGGATGTAAGACAATCCCAGGGTTTCGAATAACTGTTTGGTAGCTGATACCGCTAACATAGTCAATTCCATGGTCTTGCCTATTTTTTTTAAGATATCATCAAGATATGCCATGACAATATGTTTTTGTCTTGTGAGTATTGCCAGAGCTGGTTTTAGTATCTTGGTGAATAATCTTGGGCTGATGTGAACCCATTGGGTAACGCTTTAAACTGCTATAGCTGCCCCATCCAGGTAAATTTCAGGTATCTGCGATGATCCTTGTGAATGGTACTAAATAGTAAACATCTTTAAGATCAATGCTTGCCATGAAGTATCCTTTGGAAATTAGTTGTTTGGCAGTAACAACCGTTTCCATTTTGAAATCTTAAGGATAAGGGGGAAATCCTTTAAAACCGAGATGAGAAGAACTTTTTTCACACAGAGAGTGGTGAATCTCTGGAACTCCCTGCCACAGAGGGTAGTCGAGGCCAGTTCATTGGCTATATTTAAGAGGGAGTTAGATGTGGCCCTTGTGGCTAAGGGGATCAGAGGGTATGGAGAGAAGGCAGGTACGGGATACTGAGTTGGATGATCAGCCATGATCATATTGAATGGCGGTGCAGGCTCGAAGGGCCGAATGGCCTACTCCTGCACCTAATTTCTATGTTTCTATGTTTCTATGAAATGTATATACTTAACAAACATATTTAGTGAAGTTAAGTCAATGATGATGCGACATCCACCATCTTTTTGGGTTTAGTGACGAATATTAGATACGAATTCCAAGGGTTCATGTTTCCCATGATACCCTTTGTAATTAGTCTCACCAGTTCAGCTTGTCTCTCTCGTTTCTTTAACGGAGAGGGAAAATACCCTCTGGGGTAAATGTTGAACTGGTGGCAATTTTTCTAGTATGAATTGTATTTTGTATCCACGAAAGCCATTGAGTAATGCCATTGAGCAATGAAACAACAAATATTTTGTATTGGGTCCAATTTCATGGTTTTTCTTCATAATTCCTTTAGTACTTTACACCGTGCTTCTTAAAACAGGTGTAATCTCCCCCCTGTTAGTATTAAGCCCCTATTTTCTATACGTTGGTAGGAACCAGACCCACCTATCTCCATGGTTATGGGTATTCTTCTGTTTCCTGCCGGTCCAACGAGTCTTGCAAGTTGTCTGACGTGGCGGTGATGTTGGGGGGTGGCGCATTTTCCATGGGGCCTGCTCTGGGCCCTGGCCTGAAAGGCTTACGGGATTGGCATGCAGGCCCCGAGCTTTCACCAGTACCATGAGTAGACGTCGACTGATGGACGCGATGGGGTGCTGCTGCTTAGGAATTATTGTTTTGTTTTGCTCGTCCAGGCCTGCCCTCATGAGACCCCCGAATGTTTTTTAAGGCCTCTTCGATATCCTTCATATTTTGTGAGGTTTTTCCAAGAGCATTGGGTCTGGCTCAGTGGCTGGGGTATGCACAACCCCGCAAATTTCGGATTTTATGGCAGGTCTTAGGATTTGTTTACGAAGATTATGGTCATCTCCGTATTGTCCACGGAACAAGTAAACAATGTGATGGCTGACGTCAGGCTTTTAACGCCTCCTGCACGTGGGGCTGCCACGTAGCGGTCCACCACACCTAGCAGCTCTTCCTGTTCCTGCACCCCTTGCATACTCCCCCCCGATCTTCAGCCATCGTCCCCTGTTCTTGACCAGCCCAGTCCTGGTCACCAAAGCTACCCTCGGGTAAGGAGGAAGCAATGGACAGTGCACAAGACACTGTGGAGGGAGTGCCTGAACTCCCCCTGCGAGAGCGCCCCCTCACGAAGCGCGTCCCGCTGGAGCTCCTGTTCCAGGAGCCGCTCATGTGGCTCAGGCGGCTGTCTCCCCTCCCCGTGCGGGTGGAGAGACCGTCCCCGTCCGAAAAGTCGGAAGCCCCGGCCGGACACCTCTTCCGTGGCTTTACTTCCAGCCCACTGCTCAGGCGCTAGCGGGCTGGGCTCGGCCCGGTGTCGGGGTATAGCGGAGCGCACGGTAAGCGGTCCTCCCGCCTTGTTGCTGCCCCCCCCCAGATGGAACGCTCCTCCGTGGAGTCGAGCGGGGGACAGGTCTTTCAGGCAGCTGTCTTTCGCCCCGTGCGGGTGGAGAGACGTCCCCGTCGACAAGTCGGAAGCCACCGGCCGGACGCCTCTTCCGTGGCTTTACTTCCAGCCCGCTACTCAGGCGCTAGCAGGCTGGGCTCGGCATGGTTGTCGGGATAGCGGAGCACCGGGTAAGTGGTCCTACCGCCTTGTTGCTGCCCCCCCCCCGATGGAACGCTCCTCCGTGGAGTCGAGCGGGGGACAGGTTTGTCCAAGAGCCTTTCTTCTCTGCCTGAAAGCAGAAGGCTCCCTGTGAAAGAAAACCAGACCTCAGAGCTTACCTGACGGTCCGTTCTTTCACCTGTAGCGGGAGCGCCTGATTCCCGATGCGGCAGCTGTTGCACTGCTGAACGTAATGCCGCGCATGCGTGCTGAGCGGGCTCTTCACGTAGTCACTCACGTGACTCCGAAGTAAATCGATATCTTATGACAATTTGATCAATACAAACTGGTAATGGTATGTTAAACATATTTTGTCTATCAGCAACTTACCTACCAGGTAAACTGAATACCAAAGATATAGAGGAGCAAGATAGACCACTCCTCGAAAAATGCGTAATATGACGTGTGTGATTGTCGATGCCATTTTTTGAGGCATTTTATTGGGCTTCCCCACACTGTCATGGCGTCCTTATCTAAATCAAAGATCTTATAGCAGAGATCTTTGATCTAAATCTCACATCACTGCTCTGCTATCAATTGTTCTAATTGTATCTAAACGACCCGACCTGTCATTCTTTAGGTTCCCCAATAAAAAAGAAAGGTGAGAAAATATTATTATTATTTTCAGTCGATATTCTGTCGTGAAAATGTTATTTTCTGTTCTCCCATCAACGGCCATTGGGAAACTAGGTTTGTCGGTACATTAGAAAGTTATTAAACTTATTTTTAATAGATCTTTACTACCATAATAAAAAGACAATTTTAACACTTCTGTACGTTTTTGGTTTTGTTCTTGTAAGGGATTGGTCTCCAAAATATGGCCCGTGGGACACATTGGGCCCAGTGACCACGGGATTTTTCGAGCTCAGATTCAAGTCCGAGACGCGGCGGCTGTTACCCGTTATGTCCCTCGAATTGTCGAGACATCACAAGCAAAGATCACAAGCCCGCCGTGAAGAGGGTGCAATCAAATTTATACAACTCTGCTCTATCATCTTTGGGTGCAATGGTGGGCCGGGGGGTTCGGCGGCGGCCGCAATCAAAGATACGAGAGGAGCTGTGCTCTATAATCTTTGGTCGGAATGGGATGGCTGCGCGTTATAAGTGCTATCGTTCCACTCCCCTCCCCTTCTCCCTGTCCCCCTTCTCCCTCTCCCCCTTCTCCCTCTCCCCCCCCCCCTTTTCCCTCTCTTCTCTCGATCTCTCTCTCCCTCCTTCTCCTCGATCTCTCTCTCCCTCTCTTCTCTCTCGACTCTCTCTCCCTCTCTTCTCTCGATCTCTCTCTCTCTCTCTCTCTCCTCTCGATCTCCCTCCCTCCCTCTCTCCCTCCCTTCCCTCTCTCCCTCCCTTCCCTCTCTCCCTCCCATACCTCTTCGTGAGAGTTGGCAGCTCTGCTATGCCTTGGGTCCAAAAGAGGATAGAAAGAAAATACTTAATGGTCTTTGTAAGAAGATTTTAATAAGCTCTTCTACATTTAAGGTAAATTGACATATTAGAGGCAAAAAGCATCTTCAATATACAGGTCTCTCCACACAACTGAAAACAATTGCATTTAAGTGATATATCATCCATTGTTCAGGCATGTAGTTATGATCATCTTTTTTCTTATTAGTTAATCCTAAATGATATCTCCTGTAATTTCAGATGTCAACAGTGGGTCCAGAATACTCGTCGACAAGATCTCCTGCACCGGACTGCAGAGTATTTGTCAAATAACTGCCCTCTTATGTACATTGTGTGAAATTGTGATTTGTTAACTGCACAAAACTAATGCAAATGGCGATATATATTTATTATTGTATCTACGTTGGACATTTTGCTCTTTGGTGTCAGAACGCGGGGTGGGAGATTGCAACCTTCACGTGGTCCGCCCTGTTTCGACAAATGCAATCAACCCGATGTGCACAGTCAAATAAGATCAAATAGAACAAGTTGTCCTACAACTTTAGGCTGTGCACGCCATACGCAAGAAGAAGAAGTAGTGTCAGAACGCAGTCTGAAGAAGGCTTCCGACCTGCAACGTCACCTATTCCTTTTCTCCAGAGATGCTGCCTGACCCACTGAGTTTCTCCAGCATTTTGTGTCTATCTCTGTTTAGATTGGACTCGTGGGTGGAGATTGCGGCTGGTCTGGTGATCTAGAACGAGGGCCAAAGTCTCAGAATATGGGTCATGATATTTAGTAATGATACAAGGAGCAGTTCTTCACTCAAGGGCTGGGAATCTTGGAATTCTTGATCGCGTGAGATGGTGGAAGTCGAGTCCTTGAAAGGAGAGATATTTTTTTTCAAATACCTAAAAGGATGAAGGATAATGGAGAGAATGTGGGAATAAGGTGTTGAGGTGCAGGATCAACAATAATCTTACTGATGGTGGTGTGAACTTAGATGGCTTATCCTTGCTTTTATTTCTTACAGAGATACAGCGCGGACACAGGCCCTTTGGCCCACCACGTCCGCATTGACCAGCGATCCCCGCACACTAACACCATCCTACACACACTGGCAACAATTAACACTTATACCAAGCCTACAAACCTGTATGTCTTTGGAGTGTGGGAGGAAACCGAAGATCTCGGAGAACACCCATTCAGTCACGGAGAGAACCTACGAACTCCGTACAGACAGCACCCACTGTAAGGCAGCAACTTTACCGCAGCACCACCATGCCGCCCTTAATCCACTAGGGCACTAGGTTACAATAAACTTCCTACATATTCCAGGAATGCATCTCATGAAAATGGGAGAGGTTTAAATGCATTGTAAAATCTGCTCTCAGTTTCCTAGATCGGTATTGCTCTAATGGCCTCTTTGTATCATTTTCTTTGATTTAAACCATCCATTGTTCTGCATTTAGATTTTATTTTTTCCCCTGTGGATCACAAGGCACTGTTTGTTTCAGGAGTGACTCTAATCTCCAGCGTAATTGACAAGACAGCCAAGGGGCAAACACAGGCAGTTCAGAGCTGCTGCCTGTATCGCATGAGAGAACAAGAATGAGACCAACTTGTTTTTTGCAGATCATCAACCCTGACTGATGTTATCAATGCCGATGGTGACTTAAGGAGACTCAACCAGGTGGTGGTTTACAAAGGTCCATGCCCATTGTTCCTCATGGCATACCACCAGCCTCAACAGATCACCTAGTCATAGAGTCTCACAGCGTAGAAGCAGGCCCTTCAGCTCAACTTGCCCACGATGGCCAACATGTCCCATCTACACTAGTCCCACATGCCTGCATTTGGCCCATACCCCTCTAAACCTGTCCTAACCATCAAATAACCTAACAGAACTGTCATATGAGGAAAGATTTAAAAGACTAGGCTTGTATTCACTGGAGTTTAGAAGGATGAGGGGGTTTCTTATCATATTGTTTATAGTGTACTATGTTTACAGATTCTGTTGTGCTGCTGAAAGTAAGAATTTACTTGTTCTATCTGGGACAAGCTAGATGTAGGAAATTGTTCTACATTACAATAAAACACTCTTGTTAGATGCAAGGGGATCTTATAGAAACATATAAATGAATAAAAGGACTGAACAAGCTAGATACAGGAAAATGTTCCCAATGTTGGGCGAGTCCAGAACCAGGGGCCACAGTCTTAGAACAGAGGGGAGGCCATTTAAGACTGAGGTGAGAAAAAACGTTTTCACCCAGAGAGTTGTGAATTTGTGGAATTCCCTGCCACAGGGGGCAGTGGAGGCCAAATCACTGGGTGGATTTAAGAGAGTTAGATAGATCTCTAGGGGCTAGTGGAATCAAGGGATATGGGGAGAAGGCAGGCACGGGTTATCGATTGGGGCTGATCAGCCATGATCACATTGAATGGCGGTGCTGGCTCGAAGGGCCTAATGGCTCCTCCTGCACCTATTTTCTATGTTTCTAGAACACTCATCCAGCAATCCTCGAGCCCACCAGCTCATCCCATAGTCAATTCATCAGCTTTTCCATAAGAACTTCCATCAGTTCTTCCAAAAGAATGACAATCAGACAATCTCGATTACCCTCAGCCCATCAAGCAGCCTTAATTCACCCAGAAGTCTGAACTATTGAATGCTCACTGCATCTCTTTCTATGTCGGCAAGTTAATATCCAGCTGCATGAACCATGTGAAAAGGGAATAAATAGATGCATGTGGTGCAGTGATTTGTGCAGCACTATAGGCCTGGAGACCAAGAGGAGTTCACCATTGAACAGAGTTTGAACGGGGGGCTTGAGGCCCCCGACCGAGGAAGAACAAAAGGAAGGGACTTGAACTTTATTTCGCCTTCCATCACAGTGAGGAATGTGTAGGAGTCACTGGGGTGAATGTCCGTATTAAAATGTGTTTTTGAGTGCTGTTGCTTTTAATTGTATGACTGACCTGGCCAATGAAATTCCTCGTATGTTACAAAACATACTTGGCAAATAAAATCTGATTATGATTCTGAAAACACTTTCCCTTCCATACTCTTTCCTCTCTTTGATCTTTTTGCAGTTGACTGCCTTTCTGTACTTGTTGCAAGAGATTGTCGCGGCATCCAGCATCCTCGGATAATGTAGAATTAAAGGCAGAGGCAATGCCAGTTTTAAAGATGGTTATTTGCCTCAAGATTGGATTATTGTATCTCCAGAACCTCCCCAGAGGCTCTGGGAGACACAAGGTTCAAGAGGGAACACAAAAAGCCTAATTAGGAAGAATATTAAGAGTAAGATTTTCAATCAAAATATTATAATTGATGGAACCTTGCCTTTAAATTGGTTCTTGGATGAAACCCTGTGGTTCTCACATTGTCTCTTTAAATTTACTCTCCTTTTCACACTTGCATTAAAACACACAGCCACCGCCATTCATAGTGATACTGCCCGGCAGTCTCATAATTACAGTCAACACAGCCGCCTTGACAGCCACACAAAATGATGTAAATAAAATTGTTTTCCTTGTTTAAGAAGTTCAATTTAGAATTATTTGAAACTGTGGGGTTGGTACAAATACTGCTGACCCACAAATGTGTTGCTATGAGACATTCACATTTAAAAAATCCATGTCTCAAAAAAGCAAGAAGGTGCCCATGTTATTTGACCAACTTATCAGATGAATTTAAATATGTAGGTATGTATGCATTAGTTTGCTCCTAATTCCCTTTTCAAAATCATTAATATATATGGTAAACAGTTGCGGCCCCAACACCAAGCCTTGCGGCAAAAAAATCCAGAAGATTAGTCAAACATGATTTCACTTTCATAAATCCATGTTGACTTGGACTAATTATTTTACTGCTATCCAAATGTCCCATTATTACATCTTTAATAATAGACTCCAGCATCTTTCACACCACCAAAGTCGGGCTAACTGGTCTGTAATTCCCCGTTTTCTCTCACGCTCCTTTCTTGAAAAGTGGGATAGCATTAGCTATCCTCCAATCCACAGGAACTGATCGTAAATCTATTGATCGTTGGAAAATGATCATATGTATAAATATATATGTATGTGTATATATGCATGTATATTTAAATAGTCCATTGTTTAAAAAGGGTTCTAAGAGTAAACCTAGCAATTATAGACCTGTTAGTTTGACTTCAGTGGTGGGCAAATTAATGGAAAAGATACTTAGAGATAATATATATAAGCATCTGGATAAACAGGGACTGATTAGGAACAGTCAACATGGATTTGTGCCTGGAAGGTCATGTTTGACTAATCTTCTGAATTTTTTGAAGAGGTTACTAGGGAAATTGACGAGGGTAAAGCAGTCGATGTTGTCTATATGGACTTTAGTAAGGCCTTTGACAAGGTTCCTCATGGAAGGTTGGTTAAGAAGGTTAAACTGTTGGGTATAAATGCAGGAATAGCAAGATGGATTCAGCAGTGGCTGAATGGGAGAAGCCAGAGGGTAATGGTGGATGGCTGTT